>NW_006263900.1:25073-33061 GCF_000469605.1 Apis dorsata | reverse complement strand
TAAATAATATATATATATATATATATATATATATATATATTTGTTATATAACTTTTCTTGAAGATTTTCAATAAAAATATTGAATCTTATATCAATTTTTTGTATATGTATGTTCTACCTATCTATTTATAAAAGGCATATCATTTAAAATAAATACATCTTGAATGAATATCAATTTTGAATATGATCAATTCAAAGAATCGTTAAAAGTTAAATAATAAATGAACAATCTTGCTTTGAACATAAAGTTGATAAAAATGTTTGAGAAGTATTAAGATTTTTATCAATTTATATAAAAGATTTATCTATTTATTTTCAATTTGATTTATAATTAAATATATCATATCTTGATAATTTTTATATTGCTCTTATTTTCCGACCTCTTTCTTTACCTTTACTTTTTTTTATTTTCTTTTTTTCATTTCTATTTATTCTTTCTTATCTAGCTTTAAATCATATTTTATCAATTATTATTGATTACAATGAGATTATTGGCGCGGAACACAATTGAGGCATTTCGTGTATTTTAACGATCGTTCGCACCATAATTATTTAATTAACAACAAAATGATCGACGTTTTGGCAGTTTAATTTCTTTCTAAGATTTGAAATTTTTGAAATTGTTGGATTCTTTGAAAAATTTGCATGACAGTTTTCTAATTAATTGCCATGTTTTTGAGATCATGATAAATATATGATCTCGTCTCTATATCTTTATTTAATGAATTTGTTTATATTATGAAGTTATTATATATAATATATTATGTTCTGATAAAAATTTGGAAAATATAAAGATTGTAATTTGCATGAAAAATCGCTAAATAATTAGCGTAATTAATAAAAGCTTAGCTACAACTTAGCCAGCATAATTGGCATATTTATAGCATATTTATATGTCAATGATTGGTATTCGAATTTTATCAATTTTTTTACCGATAGTTAATCTCATAATTACTGAGACTAACCAACGAATATGCCATATTATCTGAGTGTGTATGTAATATATATATTTATTATATTCTATTTTAATACACACTACAGATCAAAGAATCGCTAAATGTTAATGTAATTGTAGCAGTTAATAATTGTGAATATATTAAGTAAAGTATTATATACTTACAATCGTTAATGATCGGAACTTCCTATTATTTCATCATTTTTATATTTTGTCGGAATTTGATTAAATTCATTCGAATTTAATTCAAATTTTATCCAAGTCATTTCTTTCTCCTTATCTCTTTTTCATCTTTCAGTTATTATTTATTTCATTTTTTTCACACTCTATTCTCAGTTTTATTATATATGCATAAAATGTACACAAATTTCATCTTTATAGATATTTCATTTTATCCAATTTATGAATGATATAATTTGAAAATGGCTTTATTAATTTACGAAGTGTTACGCAGTATCATGTCATTAGGACGGTTTTCATTTAAAGAATCAAATGCAAAAAAGACATTGCTCTAAGACATTGCATATAGATACATTATAAATACTCAGAGACAGCGGATAGTTGAACGAATCCAACGAAAGTAGAATGGAAACGTTCTTATATCACACTTCTGCTACATGTACGTAACAATCTACAAAATCTTTATTCCTTATCATTATTTTTTTTTTCCGAGTGTTATCACGTATTTTTTCTTACGTGAAATTTTATATAATTTTTATGTTTATCGCTGTTCGTGCTTTCATATGTCTATTTATTATCTATCTATCTATTTATTTACATACTTATTTAACAACTTACCTTAAGTACGCCTATTTATTTATATATTTATTCGCCTATACCACTTACCTATCCTACATAATTTATTCGGTAAATTAATTAACTGGCAAAATAACTAGTTAACTAACTCGAACTGATCTGTAATTATGAAGGGCATAGCAAGAATTATTTATGTAACATTTGATAAAAAAGAATCGAATAAATGATTGATAATGAAAGAAACAGTAGTGATGAGGTTCGAATTAATACATTGAAAAATATATCAATAATGTATGAGATTACATGAATTTGCCACGTTTCATTCAACTTATTCTTATGATGTACATTTGATTTTTTTGAAACACAGATAAAATGCAGATGAAAGAATAAAATAAAATGATATAAAGAATTTTTTCAAAGTTTTCAAAATGGAAGAAAATAACTATATTATCTTACATAATTCTAATAAAGAATCTACAATTTTACCTAATTTCGAATGAATACTTTGCATAGGAAATTGTGAATATATTCATAAAGAACTTATTATTTTTCTTTAAAACGTAAACTTATAATCGAATAATTTTAAATCTTTTTTTTTTATATTTAAATTCATCTATTCCAAGAAAATTGCAAAAAGAATAATCGTATAGATGCAGCAAGAAATAAAAATTATGTTTGGAATTTATCTTGCAAATATTTCTCGCTAATTATTTATAATTTTAACTGCAATTGCAATTGCAATTGCAATCGTATCTATAAGTATTGTCGTTGATTCATTTTTACGTGGATATAAGTACATAATATGTACATGTATTCGCGTTTGACACGTTGAATATGGGACAACGTGCACTAATAATTAATATTTCTTTCTTTTTCGTTTAATTTTATGTGACCTTTCTTGGCACAATTTTGTCATCTTGAATTCAATTTTAATCGATCCAATTTCATTCGATCAAGATCAAATTATGTCTGAATATATATAAATATATTTAACATTGTTTCATTGTATCTCGCAAAATGGTAGTTTGCCGGTTAGTTCTTTAGTTTGTTCTTGATCTTGACTATTAGCACCTTCGCTTTTTGGGCTACCTCCATCCTCTAAAGAGCCCCCACCACTTCCGTGGGGGCAAATTGATTGTCATCTGAGTGCCAATGTTGAAATCATCGGAGGTCGCGATGGTTTATTATCGAGAATTCTTTCAATTTCGTTCATTATGTTGGCATTTAATTTTGGAATTAGCTGAAACAATGTTTATTGTCATACGTTTTGCACAATAAAAATTCAATTTGAATTTATTTAAGAATATATTTTATATTTTACCTGTAAACTTTGAAGACTCTCGTATAATTGATCAATATTTGATGCACCGAGAAGAAGGCACTGAACACTTTCATTTTTTAAAGACCATGCAATAGCCAATTGTCCAAAGGAACAGCCGAGTCGTTCGGCAAGTGCACATACGTCTCGTAGCTTATCTGAATATTTTCGTGTTTCGTCATCGGCTGATTTCTCTTTCCAACCATATTCCTGCTAGAACACAAAAAAAGAATGTATAAATAATATTTTTTATACATATTTATACATTATACATTATATATTACATATTTCTTTTAATGCTTAATTCTAATTATGTATATTATATATCATATTTTTACATAATATAATATACATAATATTATTTTCAAATATAAATATTATGAAAATAAATGTTTATTATTATTAGTAATTATTTTAGGTTTAAAAAAATTTTCAAATAATATGCTTAAAATTTGTAAAAAATTTGTTAATCAAAAAAATTCCGTTTTAAAATTGTATTTTTTTATTATTACAAAAAACATTGTAATAAATATGTGATTTTTATTCAAAAATCTTTTTATTGTCTTTAAACTTTTGAACGGTAATATACATATATATAATGCATTTTTTTAATATGCAAAAATATATATATAAAATATAACAGATTATATTAACTAGAAGTACGTACTTCTTTATACAAAGATTGTGTTTCGTCTTCTGTCCAACTGAATGACGAATACTTGTTCTGGAAGTAAAAAATAAACGTTGCGAGAGAGAGTCGGTGGCAATAGTCATCTTTCTACATATTCTTCCATCGTCGTTAACGTGTTGTATATGTATGTATTACCTACATATATTTATTAAACCAACAGCATTCTTGTATTGTGAATTATCAATTTTTCTACATTATAAAAAAATTATCTTTTTGAACGTTACCTTATAAGAAGATCTCGAAAAAAAAGAGACACCACAATCTTCAGGTTTCGAAGAAACCATACCAATCGTTACCGTGGACCATGCCATCAAACCAACACCTAAGATAAATAATTTCTTTGGTAATTATTTGAAATAAGAAAATCCTCACTAATTTCGATGATTTTTGGATATGTTCTATCAACATTTTGAATAAATTTTTCTTTTGCATATTACCATCGATCGATTTTTAATTTTAGAAATATTTGCAAAAAAAAATTATTATTATTATATAATTATATTTCTTTTATCTATATGTCCGCAGTTTCATATAAACATGTAATAATCATTTATTTTCTTATATTAATTTAATTATATAATTATATTACATTAATTTAAACACATGAAGTGAATGAAATTGTAAAAAAACCTATTTTTTCATGAATTATAATAAGTTTAAAATATTTTAAATCCAAAGCCGAATTTAAACGAATTTAAAGAATCTATAAAAAATAAAATATAAATTTTGGATGATCGCTATTATAATAATCGAAATTCTAACGATAGATACTAAAAATGATATTCATTGTAATTTCATTCATTGTAATTCATTATAATTTTCATGAGAATTATTTTATTTTTGCAGTCCGCGAATCCGAAAAAAGGAATGTTTAAATTTGATATAAGATATTTTAAGGCATAACCCATAAGCAAATAGCTTTTTGACCGATTTATTTATTATATATTTTGGATCCGATATTTATTAGAAACAATAAATAAGTGGTGATCATGTACATTCAATCACTAATGTATATATACATATGAAAAAAATTCTATGTAACAATCTTTATATTCTAATAATAATAATCTTTTTTTGTAAATATCTTTTGAAAAAACGAGCGGCAACATGCAAAAGAAAAAATTGTTCAAAATCTTGTTTTTTATAATATCCAAAATCATTAAAAAATGAGAATTTCCTTATTTCGAATAATTATTATCTCTTTTAAAATTGTTATGTTAAAGTGATATATTTTCTATATATATTGAATTTATATATTTGTGAAATATTTTTGAAAGATTTCGATTCTAAAAATCAAAACAAAAATTAAGATTTATTTATTAAATTATAAGCAATTTATGTTCGCTAAATCAAATGAAGCGAACATATATATATAATATATGTGAATGAATAAAATAGAATGAGAGTTTTATCTCTATCATTGTATCATTTTAATCAATTTTCATTTTATTTAATTTAACATAAAATTATTCAATAACTTAATAAAATTTCAATCGATATTACATACCAACTTTGTTTTGATTTTTATAATCAACATTTTTACGAATATATTAATTTTTTTACATATATATTACATTATATGTATAATTGAATAAAATGGATAAATAAACATATATTTATTCCAATATAATTACCGATTTTATTATATAATTCTGGCATATAAAGTTCTGGTTTTTCTCTATAAAATAAATGATATTCGGCTTGTTCTACGATCGGTGTGACACAATTAAATTGTCGGCAATTCGTGTAAGCTTCCATAATTTCGACTGGAGTCCAACGAGACGTTCCCCAATACATTACCCATCCTTTGCTTATTACGTAATTCATAGCACGTACTATCTCTGAAAAAAATAAAAGTTAGAAATATTAATTTGCACTCATATTTTTAATTATTTAATAATATTGATATTGGTGTGTAATGCGGTAATTGCAACGAACCTTCCATGGGACACATTGGATCTACTTTATGAATCATTACAATATCGATATACGATAATTGTAATCTGACTAAAGATGCTTGGACTGATTCGATTATGTGTTTCCGTGATAATCCACGACCTTCCGCTCTATGATCAAGTTTCATAAATTATAAAATTTTACACATTTTTTAAAATATTAAATAATATTTGTTCAATAATTTGACAAACTGACAAACATTTTTCATTTTTAACAGATTAATCTTTTTATATTAAATATATATAATATAATACATACATATTTAAATGAAATAATTTCTTTAGAATTTTCTATAATATAATATATTTACGATATATATTTTTAAAGAACTAATTTTAAAGATCAAAACAAATAAAAAAGTTGATATATAAAAATATAGCTTATTTATTAAATTATTGAACAATTGTATTTTGTTAGATGAAGCAAAACAAAAACAGATCAAATCAATTTGGTGGTATAACAAAGATAAAGCTATATCACTCTATTCCCTTGTTTTATCTAATACAAATTTAAATTATTAATAATTTAATAAATAATCATTTCTATTTTTATTTCTATTTGTTTTAATTTGTATTTGTTTTAATTTCTAGAATTGATCCTCAAATGATATTCCATAATATATTAACACTTTGTATATATCTATAATTTCAGTAATAATTTGATCAATACTTACTTCGTATTCCAATATATTTTAGTGGTAACAACGTAACTTGAACGATTCCAAGCACGACGTAATAAAATTCGTCCAAATTGAATTTCTGCTCTATGACCGCTATGGGCTTCGCTTAGATCGAACACATTTATTCCACTTTCGTAAGCTAGCGCAACTACAGCTTCTGCTGTTTCCTCATTACTGCAACTTCCCATGCCAAAAGTTGTCCATGTACCTAAAGATATAAAGCAATTTTGTTCATTTAACCGTTTTCAGTTACCGCATATGATTTAATTTTTCATTTCTAACAATTATTATGATATTTCCATGTTTTTATATACGGTTTTCATACACAGTTCAAAAATAGATTTTAAATCATTACATATACCTACTTACCTCTTTTTATTATGATTATTATATAATCCATGAATATGCTTAACTACAAAATTATAATTTATTATCTCTCACATATAACAATTAACTTTTTCTTTCATTCCTTTCTTTCCTTCATTACTCACCTAAGAAATCCATTCTTAAATCTTATACATTCATAAACATTTGTTGTATGAATGTTATCTTAAATTAAAGCTTCAAATAGCATTTTTTATTGCATTTTCTATATACAATTTTAATATTTAATGCAGTTTCGGATACAATAACAATGACAACAACAATGATAAAAATAACAATAAATATAAATATGCATATCGTTATATTCGTTCTTTTTGACTACATATACATTTTTATTTATTTTTTATTTATTGCATGAATTTGATTAATATCTATCTAACGAATCGATATTATCGAATCGAGATTATATACATATATATATAAACGAAATATGTATCTATATGCATATAGATTGCATTTATTGACTATTATGAATTGTCGCTATTATTGATTCCAGTATAAAATTTATATAATTTCATAAAATAAATCAAATCATTATAGTTAATTTTTTACTTAGTTCTTATTCTATATTTATATTTATTATGTTATTATTTATTTTTATTATGTATTTATATTTTTATTTACATAATAAATAATCTGATAATAATAATGATGATAATAATATAATAAAATTTCTATAATAACTATAATTGTTTGAAAAATTCACAATATATCCTTATTTTACTTAATCACATGCATTTTATTTAAAACAGTTGATTTGTTGAATAGAATTTAGAAGAATTACATAAAAAGCTTCATCAACAAATTCCAATGAATTCCAATGAAAAAAAACAAAAAAACAAACAAAAAAGAAAATAAAAATATAAACAATAGAAAAAATAAAAAACTAAAAGTTTAAAAAATTGCTGATAGATCATAGAAAAGAATAGAATAGAATAATTTTCGTTTTATTCTATAGCGTAAAAAAAATATTAATATATTATTGGCAAGATACTTATAGATACTATACTTTAAGAAAAAGATAGCATATATTAAGAATAAAATAGATGGATAATCATGAATTTTGTTCGTTTCTACGAAAGTGGAGGAAAACATTTAGCGTACCTAATCCAACATTAGAAACACGTAGACCGCTTTTGCCCAAGTTGCGGTAGCGAATACCTGGCGAAGGATGCTGTAAGCGTTGCGCTTGTGCGGCAATGCAGTTAGTCAGTAGCTGTTCCTTCGTTCCAGCGGTATTACTGCAGTG
>NW_006263900.1:9642-24816 GCF_000469605.1 Apis dorsata | reverse complement strand
CCACCACCGGCACCACCACCGTTGAATTCTTCCATGCAATCTAGACTCGCTATAGGTGCACGGCAGCTGCGCGTATAAAATATATGGAGTATTAATAGAACACGATCGATAGAATACTCGATACAACCATGTAAACATTTACAACTAACATTTATAGCATTTTATGAAATTCTTATCATTCATCTATGATACGCTTAAATTAAAAATTCATAGATCTATAAACATTTTTCCTTTTCATTATATATATATATAGTCGTTACGAATTGATTTCATATTATCTTATCGCTTTTCCCATATATCGAGAATCCAATTTCGAAAAAAAATTTTATCATAACGAAATAAAATTCTTAGATTCGAAGATCAAATATAATATGTAATATTTACTATTATCATTGTTCTCACTATATATATGCATGCGTGTGTATGCATGTATATTGAAATATAAAAGATAAATAAATAAAAGATAGATAAAATAGATAAATAATTTTAACTGTTAAATAAATATTCATTAATTCAATAATTGACAATAATTATTTTAATGATTAATTGAGATTGTTAATTTGTATTAGTTTAATTATTAATATGTAATATTTGTTTCTTATGCTTCATGACCTTTTAAATCAATTAAAATATCAATTGTTATATTTTTAATGATCATGACAATGAATCTGTTTCATGATTTTATAATTGATTTATGATATCGATATATGCGATATGCATATATACATACATATGTATATACATATATATACATATATATGCATACTAGATGTTAATAAAGAGAAAAAATTAAGAATAAAAATAAAGAAACAAAGAATGAAAACGAATAATAAATAAATAAGTAATAATCTATTTATGTAACTATACATAAATATGTATATCGTTATCGATCAAGAATTCACTCACCGATAAATAGTAGGTAGCGGATAGTAGTCATCGTCCTCCATACTACTATTTGTATTCGCATTGTTATTCGTATCATTTCCTGCCGTGGATGCATTGCCAAGGTTACATAACATTAAACGAGACATTTCTTTATATCTTCAATATATTTGTATACGCATACACACACGTATACGTACGATGTAAACGGAAAATTTTTGAAGAGAATAAAAATTGCAAAAACGCGAAGATGAAAGATTTAATTGAGAATGATTTAATCAAACAATTTCGATTCAATTCAAATCTGATTTCGCTTATTTTTTCGAATTTGGAGATAAATATTATAAAATATCATTTCATAAATTCTATATTCATATTTGTTAACAAATCAATAAAATTCGTGAATCAATTTCTTGATTCTAATTCTAATCTTAGTCCGGCGATTAAAAGTTTTATTTTCAGAAAGAAAAGTTTTCTCACACAATTGATAAAACTTAAATATTAAATATTAAAGAGATGAAATTATTGATATACGTCGAGAAGCATTATTATATCACTGAACTGAATAGAATGGAACATTGAGCGATTCAGTTCGACGAGTCAATCTGTATTTTCGAATTACGATATATATATGTACATATATATATATATATATCGTATCGTATATATATATCGCATTTATCGTGCGTTATGTAGGCACTAGTTTTTCTTTACTTTTAAAAAAATATTTAGGCACCACAGTAAAGAACATAAGTATATAGATATTGTTCGCGATTAATTTCATATGTGATATTGCAACATTTTGTAAAATGTCTTTCTGGTTCGATCACAATGTTGGTCAAACACTATAACACAATGAATATTTTGTTTTAAAAGATAGACGTCGTTACCTAAAAACGAACGATGGTCGATATAAGTATCGATATGTAGTATAATTGCTGGCGTGAGAAATAGGGCACAATAGTTATTAACCCCAAATTGGATATTAACAATGTCACTAAAAATCCATTTATAGATTATTCTCTGGTCCAACTGGTAACTTTGAAAAATCCAACAGATATAATTTTATAGAAAAAAATTTAACGATCTTAATCTTAATTTTTATAATAGTGATATTTTAAATTCTGGTTCCATTTTTTCTTTTTTTTCTATATTTCTATTTAGAATTCCAATTCCAACTTTTTATCACTCTTAAATTTCAATCTTGATTTTGATATCGATCTAATTATTTATCCGATTTATAATTATGAAATATATGACAATTTCAAATCAATTCTCATTGCTATTCGCAGTATAAATATAAATATTCTTCATAAAAATATTCGATGCGAATAATTATCTTTGTGATTCTTCGTTTTAATTGTTGTTTCAAATCGTACTTGCCTTTCACGATGTGTCTATCAAAATACCATTTTCTTAACGATTGCTCTTGTGTAACAATTTATGAAGATATAGATGACATATTTCTTGAAGAATAATAAAAAGAGAAAAATGTCAAAAAAATAAAAACACCGAAACGTAGAACAAAAAAATTTATGAAAATATTAGGATCCTATTGTAGAGACGGCGAGTGTTATGCCTCCTACGTGGTAAGCAACACTGCACAACTTCGATATACTGCGACTCCCTCCTTTACAGCAGCTACGAGGTACGAGCGTGCGTGCCTTTGCGTCTGTTTCGCTACGGGCATCTTCGAGACTATAATGCGCGCGTGCGCATTCGTGTACCGATTGCGCATCACTCGTGGCTTGTGCATCACGCCATGTTATCCCTACCGTTCTTCCTCGATTTCTAACAGGGAGTTGCGGTTGTTTTCAGAGCGCATGACGTTACCGTCGTCGCATTCAATGCATTCAGCGCATTCGCCGCATTTGCCGCATCGAGCCTCTCTTGGAATTATATCTCTCACTCGCTTACCATTTGTCCCATATCTCACTCATTTAATTCCTTATTATATTTTTATTCAGCTTTTCCGACTTTGATTTCGCGCAGAATATAATTGATTCTTTGTCATCTTTCTTTTTATTTTTTTTTGCTTATTAGTTCGCTTATTCACTCAAAATTTAATGTTTCATCAATAAATTCTTATTCAATATAAATATATTTTAATCATCTTATGTTTTAGTTATGTAAATATACATAATATACAACAAATTTATTCTAAAACTTTACTAAATATATAACATACAAATGTATAGAAATATATAACAAATCTAAATATATGTAAAATACATATTTAAAATTCATAATTGTGAACATTAATGATATAAGGATTTATTGCTAGAAATTGTAACAATAATCTTTGCGATACCGCATTGCGGATTTAGCGTGGTAGCGTGCAATCCCTTTGAATAGTTTACAGTCATGTTGTTCGATCTACCAACTTAATACGCGCTCGACTTGTTGTTTAAAACAGGAGGATATCAAAGATTCATTTCTTAATATATTTCATTTTTTGTTACGTTTGTTTAACATGTGCTATATCTGACGATTATATTTAAATATAAAGAACATTAATTTACTGCAAAAATTTATCAAATCCATGCACTATAAAGATTTTAATTTTCTATATGTTTATTATATTAAAACATGTCGAAATGCTAAGATAGGCAAATGTATACTTAAAATTTATCTGTATTTTATTCAAAAAAATAAAAATGCTTTTCAAATCATTTCAATCTTCCAAAAGCATAAGACAATTATTTATTTACTTACTTATCAAAATTCCACAACGTGTTCCGACGTGTTTCTGTTCCTTGTTGAAACGAATCTGCGCCGCATAACAGTCGTGTGCTTTTCTCAATTCACAGATCGACTCTTTTGTTGAAATCGTGCCAAAGATTTCGGAAATATTGATTACAATTTCCAACTCATAACCATATTGCAATTGTGTAATTTTTTATTTTTTTAATTTTATTTATCAATAGAATTTTCGAGTTATTGACATTTTTTTAAAATAAAAATCGCAATAGGATTCAAGCGAAATAATCGATTATTTTTTTTTTAATAACTTATTACAGTACTTTATTAAACACTTGTTAAGTTCTTAAAGATTACCTAAATATACATTCTGCGACGAATTTCAGTACACGTCAATTTTATTTTATCAAACAACCTTGATATCAGTTCGATATGTAATTATCTTTCGTAATTTTCTTAATCCGATAATCAATTATCATGGTGTTTCGCAACGATAACCGATTATCGAAATTTTATTTAATTACTCATACTTAATAACATACGTATCTATATTTAATGCTTGATGTACATATGTATTGTATTCTCGAAATGAAATGTAAAAGCGGCAGTCTTTTCTACGCTATCGTATATCGTATTGCATATGTATATTTACATATGATGTTTAGTACAATATACTTAATATATATATGTATTATATTTTTATTGACACATTATTCTTTGTTTCTTTATCATATTTTGCTATATTTTTTTATAATTAAATTTTTTTATCGAAATTTAAAATAGAATTATAATCTTATTTTATTTAATATTTTTAATAATATTATTATTATATTATAATCTTGTTTTTTCTAAATTCAATTATATATAATTATTTTCAATATATATAATTATATATAATTATATCCAATTATATATAATTACTTTTCACTGTTATGAATATATGAATATATCTTACTCTTCGAAATATATACGCACAAGTGACAAACTTTTATTTATTTATTTACCAAAAAATGAAATTTCCTTCTTTTCTTTTTTCCATTTACATTTGATATTTTCTAATTGCGATAAAAATTAATATTATTCACAATAAATCAAATATCTAAACGATAGCGCAAGAGAAAGAATTTGAGAAATGAAGATGATAAAAATGCTTGTTATATTTTGATCATAATGAAAAACGGATAAAATATGAAAACCGAATGATAATGATTATGAATAAAAAACGAAAGAAAAACAAAAAAAAGTGCAAAAAAGACAAAAAATTGATGGAAATGAAACTATGAATTTAAAAGATAAAAGATATGTATAATTGGTTACCGATTATAAAAGAAAGAATATGATATGGAATAGTGAAGCCTCGAAGTAAAAGGCTCTCTCCTTGAGAAATGAGACGGGAGAAGAAATAGTTTTATATAATGTAAAACAGCATTCTTCAATTCACAATGTTGTTCGTAAGTTCAAGAGAACGTACGAAAATCAACTAAACCGTATCAAATATCATTAAGCAAGTCTACTTTTGATTTCAGATCATTTGACCGTCCTCTGGCACGTGGGTAAATTTACCCTGAAGAATACATTGAGTTCTATCAATGAGGCTAATATGAGGAACACAGCATACATACATAAACAAGCTCGGCCGACTTTTCTATCGAGCTGAAACTTATTTGAAGCGAAAGCGATGTAAAGTAACATTAATGTCGATAACAACGAAATAGCACTGTATTCAAGACCACCAGAATTTATACTGATATAATGTTTTCCTGGTTGTGTTGGTGAAAATGAAGATTTGATTAACCATGGTAAACCCAAACACAATAATATATCGAAAGTATTCGATCCTATCGAGTTGCTAATACCCATTGAACCATGTCCTGAAACAAAATAAATGGAAAAAATTTAATGTAAGAAGTTTCATTATTTTTATATATATTTAAATATATTATATATATTTTATATATATTTATATATATTATATATATATATTTTTTTGATATTATTATAAAATACTAATAATGAATTATCTTTTTCTCATATTTGCACATATTTTCTTTACCTTGTTTTGCTACTATTACACTTGATACAGCCTCTGGTACGCTAGTACCGGCAGCGAGAAAAGTAATACCCATAACGGAATCTGGTATTTTTAGAGTGTCTCCTGAAACAAAAATTATAATTTTTTTTTCTTGCATTTTTTTTCTTTTAGCTTTTTTTTAATTCAAAAAAATTAATTCTTTTTTTTGTTTTTTTTTATTTGGTATCACTTTTTTTATTACCAATTATAGTGATCATCCATGCAACCACATAACTTAAGGATCCAATCCAAATAATGCACATAAGAAATGTTATCGGAAACCAATTCTTGAATCGTGGTTTTTCGCAATCTGGTATTGTACACATAAAAATCAAATGAATCGGCCAAGTCATAATCCATGCTGTTTTTCTTATCCATCCAGCTCTTGCTGGCCATACCAATAATTCGTATTCATAATCTGAAATAAAAGAATAAAAGAATGCAATTATTTTATTTTTTCTTTCTTTTTTCTTTTTCCTATTTTAACCTCATCTTCGATTTTTTTTATTTTTCTTTTGTATTCTTTCATTTTCATTTCCCTTTCGTTTCCCTCTTCCTTCTTATGCTATTATTCATTTTTTCTTCTCAAAAGGCAACATTGAAAAAATTTAAATATTATATATAACAACTTTGTTTAAATTAAGAAATAGTAAATTTTTACAATTAAATTTCTATTATACTTACTAGGATCAGGATTTTCTTCTTGTGTTTTTGTACCTCCATTTTGTAATGGTACATCTATATGTTCGACTTGTTCACCAGTCTGTAATTTGTCAGATCTAGCCATGTGAATTTCTGTACTGTCTTCTAGAAAGCACATTATATTGTATACTTTCTATAGTATTGAAATGAAAAAGTGAAAGGAAAATTGTAATTCGATAAAGTATCGATAAAATTCGATAAATATATAATATATATATGTACACAAGTGTTAATATATTCGTAGAATACTTTTGAAGAATCGATTTTAGAGATAAAAATAAGAATAAAAGATGTTACATAAAATGTCAGTTAAAGTTTATTTATTAAGTTATAAATAATTTAAATTTGTATTAGATAAAAGCGAAGTAAAGATAGATTAAAATCAAAATGTAAGAGATAGAATTGTATTATTCTATCTTGTATCATCTAACGAAAATTTTAATTGCTTAAAAACTTAATAAATAAACTTCAACCGATATTTTTATATATTAACTTTTGTATTTATTTTTATCGATCTTTAATTCTTTCTAATATATTAATATCTTATATTTATATATATACATATATCTTATATACATTCTATATATATAAAGATATATATAAATAACATATATACTATATATTTATGAATTTATATTTATAAAATACATATACATATAATATATGTATATGCGTATACATATATATTAAAATAAAATAATCGATTCTAAGATTAAAACATTATTAATAATATGATTCTCTATTAATACTTAAATTTATTCGAAGAAAATATTTATCATTTAAAATTTATTTGCTTTGTTGCGTTTCAAAAACAATACAACTCTTACCTGTCGCATGTCGATGATCATCTGAGGATCGGTCAGCGTTATGCGTACGAAATCGTGTGCATCGCTGGAACGATTTATCCCAATACATAACAGCGATGTATACGATGTACAATAATACTAGCGTTAATGCTTCGTACCATTCTACTCGCTCATCGTGTATAATACATATTAGAATAGCGACTGTAACACCATAGGCAAGACAATCTCTACTAACTGGCCACCAGTCTAGAGGAACTACCTGTATATATTTAATTAATATATATAATATCTATAATTTTACTTATATAATATAATACATATATATGCTGTATTAATATTAAACTTATTTTAATTAAATAATAAAATTTCATGGGATGATTTGTTATTGTTCAGATTATTAGGAACTTACCATACCAGCACCAATACCACAACAAGCTGGTACTGCGAGGATATTGAATACAGCCGAGCCTACTATTGTTCCGACACCGATGTCACCTTCGGTGATAAATGTACCGATTGCATTTACGAACAGTTCCGGTGCCGACGTTGCTGCAGCCATAAAAGTAGCACCTGCTACGTCCTTGGACATCGAAAGTGCTGAAATTGAAATTTCAAAGCATTGAAAAATTTGAATTATTCGTTATTTGTTTATCTAATAAACAGCTTAGATTGAATAATTGCAATTGTTCTTACCGTGACATATCTTTTCTACAGCGGGAACAAAAAACTTGTCGCAAACTACTGCTAACGCGATAAACAGGTAAAGCGAAACGATTACGTGCACTACGACAGCTCCTCCTTGCCTTTGCTTCTCATCGAAAAGATCGTGTGGAAAGTCTTCTATTGCTGCAGGTGTACAATTTGTACCTAAAATATGAAAAATTTTTAACATTTATGTATATACATATACCATTAAAACTAAATTAAATGAATAGCTGTGAATCGAAAAAATAAATATCTAATTCCAATCAATCAAAATCATTACCAATTAATAATAATTCATCATGAATTACTAATTTTTTTATTTTTCTTAGTTTCTGTTTCTCATCAATTTTTGTTCTACTTTTCATTTATTTTTTTCTTTACTGTATCGAAGAAGGAGAATATAAAATATCGCAAGAAAGAGAAGGATGGTGGATAAAATTCTTGCATATCACATATTTTATTTTTTAAGATTATCTATTATATTTCGCTTGATTGATTCATTCAATTACTTAATAAATTTTTGTCATTCAAGAAAACGTTTTATTGGACGCTTTATTGCAATATCAAATAAAATTTAAAAGTTATTCTCGATAAATCGATATTGTTTGTCTATATTCTATCTGTATACAATTTTGGTTAAATCTATTACATAAGTTTCAAAACCTTGCATACTTTGTATACATATAACACACTTGGATACAATATCAAGTATTCGTTCTGTGATTATGAATTTATATAATTAGTTGCATTCGCTTTAATAAAATTATAAAGATCAAATATATAATCAGTTCATCGATCTTTATTGTTTTTCTATTGAATTTATTTCTTAAAAAATTTTTATTCCGAGAAATAGAAATTATTATGATGTAACGATTATAATGATAATAATCGTATGTAACAAAAATAAACAATTGCCACGTTTATTGAATACAAAATATATTGTATATATAGTAAAATAAATATACATATGTAATGTAATTTTGTATCATTGCAAATTATTCTTATAAATCTTCGATTTTTTTTTAATTTTTATCTTATTTTAATTCATTTCGAAACGAGATAATAACTTAAATAAATAAATAAATAAAATAAAGAATACGATGTATCTTATAATTATATATATAATAATAGAATATATACTATCTTACATATTTCTCTATTATTATATTTTATAATATTGAAATATTACATAAAACAAAACTAATAAAAATATATAGAACTCAAATCATCACTCATGTCAAAATTTACCAAGCGTTTGCTTCTTGGCTACACGAAGAATTCAATGAAAATTATTTTCATCCATATTTATAGGTATCTAATTCTCAACATATATGTATATATTGCAAATATGTGTAAACTTATATATAAATATATGTATGTATATAAAATTATAGAGATTATATATAGATTTTGCATAGATTCTATTAATTATATAAGAATTTTAGATAATACATAATTATAATATATAATAATATGTAATTAATAAAGCGATTGAAAAAATGGAATATATGAACATAAACATGATTTGTATTTTTACTGGTAATAATAAAAAAATCATTTAATATGGTAAACAAATCAATGAACATTGTATTATGTCCAAATTATGTCCAAATAAATATTTTCAGAATCTTTTATTTTAATTGTATTTTAATTGTAAGAAATTAGTTGCATTTAAATTCCATGTTTTCATTAAATTTTTTCTTTTAAGAGATATTAATATCAACTGCTTGTTAATCGTTGTTAACTAAAGTCATTGTAAGTACATTCTTTTGATAGATTTCGTATATTGAAACTTATATATATTCAAAAGTCACATAAAAGATAATATAAGATATTAAGATATTTATATAATAATCTTTTTAAAATAAAACTGTCAAATTATATATTATTGTTTCTTCAATTGTATTGGTTTTTATCATCTTTATTAATTTATTAAATTAAATTAAAAATAATATAAAAATTTAATTAATGTATAACTATGTATAGCTATCTATCATAATTATTAAAAATTAGATTTGACTCGAAAAATAATATTCCATAATTGGTGTATATACGTGAAAGACCTTGTTTCTTCACCTTCGTTCTTAGATCTTAGTAATTCTTCTCCTATGACTTCTTACAGCCGATGTAATGAAGAAAATGATGCACGTATTGGTGTCTTGTACAGGTTACACAGCTGTATAGTTGATGTGACTTCCTACCGATTAAGCAACCTAAAGAAGTTAAATTGCTCTCATTCAAGTTGGCAGAGGAGATGCCATTCATGTCTAATGTACGTCGTATAAACTAGACGTGGCTTGACCATTCGGTGTCGAACCATTTTGTCTCATTGGAAACAAACGATGATCATCGACTCGATCATCAATCATTAAACGTTGATTCTCAATCAACAATCTTTTGATTTTTCTTTGAATAGAGCATACTTCTTTTAAAAGATATTAAAGTTTTGTTATATATTGTGTGTTTTTATTATTAATAAAGTTTATCATGTATGATGCGATATAATAGCGTATTTAATTTATCTCTCTTTGCCTTTCTGTAATTAATGTTTTTTTATTATTATTTATTCAATATTATATATGCACTTTTATTTCTTCATTTTTGAATATTTGCATTTCAACTATTTGATATATATTTCTTTCAATGTATTTATTTATAAATCATTTAAAGAGAGGAAAAAGAATTTTTATTACAAAAATTTTATTGAATTCTAAATATTAACATTTAAAATTTCTTGAATTCTGAATTTTAGAGCATTATGAATGTCGCTCATTTTTTCGAATTCATTTCTTTATTCATTTCCTCTTGAATATGCTCTTAAAAATTGTAATACTAACATTATACATGATTATACATGTATTTTAACAAAAAACATATTTAAATGAAAAAATAATAACAATTAATGAAAATACAAAAATCATATGTAGAACATGCAAATATTATATATATCCATGTTAAAGCAAATTATATTATGACACAAATAAATCAAGTTTTTTAATGTATCATTAGAACACACTTAAAGAAATGATTTATTAAGTTATTGTACGAAAGAATTTTAAAAAATTTATATTTTTATATATAATACACATATATAAAAATGTCATGCAATATAAAAAATGAAATATAAAATTAAAGTTAAATTAATAAAAAGAATAGTAAAGTAAAGAACAGTAAAAAAAGAGTTAAAGAGAAGAATATAAGAAAAAAAAGAAAGAGAAAGAGAAAAAGAAAGCGGGGATATGGGCAAAGAACAAGATTGCTCGCCAATTAAATCGCTTTGTAAATTTTTGAATATGTCTATAGCATGTCACGATTTTCTTGTCAAAATAATGATCACAAAAGAAAAATAATGAATATAATTTAATTTATAAGAATAAATATTTTACTTTACGCGATACTATGCTTTGATAAATCTTCTATATAAAATTATTTTCAATCAACGTATATTGCTCTGTTTTTACTTCTTTATAATAATCATTAAAAACTAAATCACAAGTATTATTGCACAATATGCAGCACCGCACGACACATCTGTAGATAGAAAAATTAATTTAATTTAAAATGCACTCTTTGCAATGTTTCTCTAGATTTCTTTCTTGCATTGTCATTGGTTTTCTTCCTGTTTCTTTCTTCTTCTCTGCCTCATTTTCCACCCCATACTTATCCTCTTTCATCTCGCTTTTCCTTATGATGCATATTCTTCTACTCTTTCCTCTGTTGTTATTGCTGCTGCTAATGCTGATGCTAACCATCCTGCTGTCCCTCCTCCTTCTTTTTCTCCTCCTTCTCCTCGTCTTCCTCCACCTCCTTCTGCTCCTTCTCTTCCTACGACTCCTCCACCTTGTTCGATACTTTAATTTCAATTCTTTAATATTATTCCATTCTATTTTTCACCATCAATGAAGCACAACCCATCACTCTAATTATCTTTATATTAATCAAATTTATCGTACCATAAAAAAACATTTTTTTTGCAATAATATTCAAAATATATTTTAACGAACCTCCTCCTAAGTCAGACGTATCCATGTTGTCAATCCCGTTGTCACACATATACTACATTAACAACTACTCCGAAGTCCGGCAGCGTTTGTTAGAATCGCCCCTCCCTCTAACTCTTCTCATCTCTCGCGCATCGCGCCCGCTGAATCGTGCCGCGGTCAAAATGCGAAATTGTCATTACACTAATCGTCGTTATAGCTTCCTTGAAAATTGAACGTCGTATCGTATATGTTATATTCTATTCCGACAATCAACTATTTTGCTTTACTTAATTCTTTCAATTTTCTTTTCAATTGTTTTAATAACCATCAATTTCTTTTTATTTGATTATTTTCAAAGAAACATATAATAATATAATAAATAATATATACAAATGTTACTATAAGATATATAATATGACGAATAAAAAAAATAATAAATTATAGAAATAGAAGAAAAAATTTAAAATTATTTATTATTTATAATTAGAAGAAATAACTCTGTTGTGAAATAACAAACAAATAAACAATTTAAAAAAATAATAGGTATTGTCATTTTTGTATTCTATATATAGAATAAAATTATGTATATATAAATTATATATATATATAATAATAAAAAATTATAAATACATTTGTTATAATTATATAAATATAAATAATATATAAATATATAAATAATAAATATATAAATAATTAGTTATAATTTGATTAAAAAATATAATAGTTTAATCGATGGAAATATACGTGCATGCATGCGTATGTATGAAAGAGAGAGAAGAAAAAGAAATAAATTAATTTTTATTTCTTTTTTTCAAAGAGGGAATATTATTTTAATATCGAAATATGCATAAGTATATAATGCTAATATATAAATAAAAATAAATATAGTTTTTTATATAATTAATAATTATATATTATAAAATAAATGATAATGAAAATAATACATATAAAATTTATAATATATGATATTAAAATAGAATAGACATAATCAATATATTATGATAAATAGATATTTAATTAATAGATAATTAAAGATTTCCATTAGAAGGAACATTTCTATTGTTGGATTATCAGTAAAGGGATGTCTTTATAAGCTCTGTGTAATATCTTATCTGTGTAAAGTTAAAACCGATAATGCTAGTAAACGAAAATCATCGATGCGATTTGACTTAGCGAATCAAAATTAGTATCATACCGAACGGCAAATTACATCTTTGATTCGATCAAAGGAAAATTTTTTCTAATTAATTAATTAAAATAATTAGGATTTTACGATGATAAAAAAACACAGACAAATGATAGGTTACAAAATATATTACATGATTATTATTCCAACAATATATTTAATTTTCATAAATATTTTATCAATATTTTTCCTAAATAATATAAGTGCGAATAATCCTACGGATATACGTAAGTTTTGTTTTCTTAATTCTTCATTTTTTTAATTGTTTTTCTCTTTTCTCTTCTTTTATATGTTTTATATATAGGAAATATATTATATCACTTGTCATTGCATTTGTTATTTTAATTAAATTTCTCCCTTATTGCTATAACTATTAGTTATGTCTATTTACAAAGTAAACGAACGTCTAATAACAAAGATAGGTAATAAAGAGCAATTATGTAGACATTCGATGATTACAATGTGTGCATGTATATATATAGATTCATGCGGTTACATTGAACAAAAAAGATGGAAGTGATATAGATATTAAAATTCAGAATGAATCATTACGTAATACGTTTTACACATATAATATTTTACATATATATATATATATATATTATATATATGTGTAATATATATTATTATATATTATATATATGTGTGTATGTGTGCGTCATAAGATAGACTAATATATAAATAATATATAAATTAATATATAATATATAAATAATAATATATAAATAATATATAAATATATTTTGTAGAATTTTAAGAAAAATTTATATATTATTTAATCAAAAATAGTATGATTTAAACATTCTATTCTAATACATAAATATTTCTTTCTTCTTTTATTTTTATTATATTTTATTGTATCAAAAAATGTCATAAAGTTCTTTTTTAATAATTTATATTTCATTATTATTATTATATTAAATTTAAATCATATTATATAATATTTATTATTAGAAAGACGTATATACTATTTTTTTTTAAGAATTTCGAAAATTATTACAAATTGGATTAACTACTATTGAACCTGGAAAAAACAGAGTAGACAATTGTACTCCTCCAGCGATCAAAGAATTTCCATCTGATGGCCTTACTCGAGAACAAAGACAATTAGGATTTATATTGATACATTTTGTAATAGCAATTTATATGTTTCTGTTACTTGCTATTGTTTGTGATGATTTTTTTGTGCCATCAATTAAAAAAATTTGCGATAGTAAGTAACATATAACTCTTATTTCAAAAAAAAAAAAAGAAAAAAAAATGAAATTTTTAAAATTTTAATTGTCAAAATAGAAGAAAAATTACAAAAGAAATATTTTTAAAATCATTATGTATATTTGATTTTTAGAGATTAACGTTTCAGAAGATGTCGCAGGAGCGACAATTATGGCAACAGCTAGTTCTAGTCCGGAACTATTCATTAATATTGTAGGTACTTTTATTACAGAGGGAGATTTAGGTGTTGGTACGATTGTTGGTTCTGCAGTTTTCAATATATTAGCGGTACCTGCATGTTGTGGTTTATTTGCAAATCAGGTATAATTTTTTTTTATTTATCAATAAATGAAATGCTATTGATAATATGTGGAATGAAAAAAATATATATATATGTAAAGAATGAAAAAAATATATATATATATATTTTTTTTCAAAGATGAAATATTATTTTAATATGCATAAGTATATAATGTTAGTATATAAGTAAAGATAAATATAGTTTCACCTTTTTATATAAATATATGTATAAAGAAATAACGATTGAAAAAAATAAAAGAAATAATTAAAGTAAATTTCTTTGCAGATATTGAACTTGGAAGCATGGCCTGTAACGCGAGATACCATTGCATATGCAATTACTGTCCTTTTATTAATTTTGACTTTACGAGATGGTCGTATTGAATGGTACGAAGCATTGATTCTTGTTCTCTCATATTTCTTATATATTTTAGGTAAGTTTATGATATATGTATATATTATTAAATTGATTCTTCATTATTTTTTTTTATTTTTTTTATAAAATTATATAAAGTAGAAAATTATATAGTAGAAAAATATGCTAAAAATTCAAATAGTTTTAAGATTCTAATATTAATATAATGATATAAACTTTTTCCTAATATAATTTAATATAATAATTTA
>NW_006263900.1:5389-9102 GCF_000469605.1 Apis dorsata | reverse complement strand
TATATTTATATTATTTTTTATTTATATATTTATATATATTTATATTATTTTTTATTTATATATATATATTATATTCTATTATTATTATTTAACATTACATATATTTAGAAATGTTTTCACATGGATTGTGTTTCTAGTTCTTTTATATTTATTATATTTATAATTTTTATCATTTCAGTAATGTGTTTTGATCGTAATATACATCAATTTATTCAATATGCAACAAGAACAAGAAAAAAGTATAAGAATCTTTCTGAAAAAACTCCTTTGTTTTCTAATGGTATTATATTAATTTTATTCATTTTATTACATTAATTTTTTACTTAATTCTGTGACATATATAATTGATTTTTATTTATAAAAATTCATTCATTTATCTTTTTAGATATTAAAAACATAGATAATTTATTAGAATCGAGTGAAGAAGATGAATCGCGTAAGTAATATGGATTATACGAAAAGCATAGTATGTGTAAAGCATAAAGTAGTAAGTGTAGTATACATAGTATACATATAATTATAAATACAATAAAATATTTCTTTTGTTTTCTAGTTGAAATTGTAAATATGATGAATTGGCCAAAATCGAAGTGTGAACGAATTTGGTGGTTGATTACTTGGCCTATAAATTTCGTGCTTCTCATCACGATTCCCGATTGCAGAAGAAGCACATTAAAATCTTGGTACCCCCTTACTTTTATTATGTGCATAATATGGATAGCATCTACTTCGTACATAGTTGGATGGGTCATTACTGTAATTGGTATGCATAATAATTTTTACTAAACAATTTCATCATATTTAATTGGTCAGATTTTATTTTTAGTAAATATTTATAGTTAATAGTTACAAAAAATATAATAATATGATATGAACATGTATAATAAATGTACATCAAATACAAAAAAATAATTAAGTATGTATATTTATATATATTTGATATTACGTGATAATGAATATTATTTTAGGCGATACATTTAGGATTCCCGATTCTATAATGGGATTAACTTTTCTTGCGGCAGGAATGAGTGTACCGGAGGCTGTGTCGAGTGTTATTGTTGCGAATCAAGGTAATTTTATTCTTTTTACATATTGACTTTTTAATATAGTATTAACATGGGATATTGATTAAAATTAATTTCTATTTAAACAAGTTATTTCTATTTGAAAACGATCGATGATCTTTCTATCATTTATAATAATTATCATTTATTTTAATCGATAAAAAATAGTATTGAATAAAAATTGTGATATTAACATGCTAAGTTACGATAATACGTCAAGTGACATTATTAGGATCTGATCAAATTTATTTAATTTTTTTCATATATAGATAGCTAATATTATTTGTATAATATTATTTGTATTTAATATATATATGTCAACAATTTTATATATGTATATTTACAATTAAAGTAAAATTTCTTGATATTCCTAATGATTATTTTTTTTATTCTAATATTTTATTTTAATATTTTTAAATTAAAATCTTTTGTATCTTTTATAAAATTTAATAATTGACATATAATTCTTCTAATTTTTAGGACATGGAGCTATGGGCATCAGTAATTCAATTGGTTCAAATGTATTCGATGTATTGCTTTGCCTTGGATTACCTTGGTTTTTAAAAGCAGCACTTTTTTCGAAAGAATCTGGCAATCATTATGTGACAATTAATTCTCAAGGACTAATTTATAGCTCCATATCGTTATTTTCTACTCTTACCGTTCTTTATTTATCTCTTTTAATTGGCAAATTTAAATTAACACGATCCGTTGGAATAATTTGTCTTACTATGTATATCATTTTCTTAGTATTTGCTTCTATCTTGGAACTTAATATATTTTTCATGGTTAATTTACCCATATGTATTGATTGATATTTTAATAATTTATGATTTGTTATATTGTTATTAGATTTTAATATGAAAATAGAATTCCTTTCTTTAATTTTTTCTGTTACTTGTTGATGCACTTAGTGCATATTTGAATTATTCAATTATGAATTTAATATCAATTCTATAATGAATATGCTATATTCATCACAAATAATTTTCTTTCTTCTATGTTATTTTATATATACATATAGTTGTATGAATATATGTATGTATGTATTTTGTATATATGTATATACATATATGTATAAATATGTATGAATTTAAATATATTTGTAAAATTTGAGAATTGAATTTATGTATATATATAATGTATATTATGTATATATATATATTTTATATAGATATATATAGATATATCTATATATATCTGTATAAAAAATTGATAAACTTAATAATTCATTCATACTATTTTTACATTTTATTGAAATATGAAAAAAATGCACTTATTTTTATAATTCTTTTCATTTTTTATATTTTTTTATTTTCCAATTATTTGCATGTTACAAGTTATTAATCATGTACTTTATATGAAGCAAATTTTAATGCAAATATATGAATGAAAAAATAAGACAGAAAGAATGTGTCAAAGAAAGAAAATAAGATATTATTAATTATTTTCACATATAAAACAAATTATTCTATTTGTTGTTGCTTGTTTTATATTATGTTCATTTTATAAAACTTAATAGACATATTTTAATAAGAAAAAATATATATATATATATACACATATATTATATATATTATGTATATATGTATACAATATATTATAAATAATTATATTACTAAAATATTTTAGAGTTGACCACAATTAGTAATCACAATTTTTTGATGAGTTTTTCCAGTTTGAGAACCATAGCTTTCAATTTTTTTTACTACACCCATACCATCCACAACAGAACCAAAAACTACATGTTTATTATCTAACCAAGTAGTCTTTATAGTAGTTAAAAAAAATTGTGAACCATTGGTATTAGGTCCAGAATTTGCCATGGACAATATGCCAGGACCAATGTGTTTTAATTCAAAATTTTCATCTTCAAATTTTTCTCCATAAATTGATTTTCCTCCCGTGCCATTATGATTAGTAAAGTCTCCACCTTGACACATAAATTTAGGAATTACTCGGTGGAAGATACTTCCTTTATATCCAAAACCTTTTTCTCCCGTACAAAGGGCGCGAAAATTTTCTGCTGTTTTTGGAACTATATCTGTTCGTAATTCCATTATGATACGACCTAATGATTTATCATCAGCCGATATATCAAAATATACACGAGGTAACCCCATATTCGCAAAAATCACTTTAGTTTCACTTTATATTCACAGATAACAGATAATGAACAGTATTAAATAAACGTTCTTTTAATTAAATTTATATATAACATTAAATTTCTAAATTTTTTATTTTATACTTATATTATTATGCATAAAAGACAACTCAATTTAACAAAATTATTGAATAAAAATAATTAGATTACTTCATTCCATTTAAAAAAATACAAGAATAAAATATAATCAATACGCCATCTATATTATTACACTATATCAAATTAAACATAAACTATTTGTATTTATGATATGTAAGTAAGTTAATATATTTATTTATATACATATGTATATATTACATATTATTTCGAAATTATATTATCTATATATATATATATTGATTCTATCTTCGAAATATTAAAATATTGAATCATTGATCGTTGGCTTTCTATATTGAAACATTTGTGATAGTAGAATATATTGTTAATGTTCAATAATTTATTTTAATCAAATTTCAAAAATATATTATTTATATTATATATATTAT
>NW_006263900.1:3805-5203 GCF_000469605.1 Apis dorsata | reverse complement strand
ATTATATTTTAATATTTAATGCAAATATATAAATCATAAATTAATATTAAAAAGAGACTTTGAATAATAAAAATATTTTATAAATTTTTAACCATAATATATAAATTATATTTTTTAAATATTTTATATTATTCTTTATTTATTTTTTTTAATTTGAATAAAATAAATTAGTCGATAAACAAAATTATTTTTAATACATTATCTTAATAAATTATATAGTATCGATGAAACTGCAAAAATAACTCATTTTTAGTAGGCTAAAATATCCTAGATGGCAGTTGACTCTATGTCTTCGAAATAATGAATCGTTGATCGTTGGCTTTCTATATTTGTTTGAAAAATTTGTGACAGTAAAGTGTGTTGTCGACGCCCAGTTACTTGTGAGTGTTTTAGTCAAATTTCATGTATATTTTCTCCTTTTTTAAATGTAATTTACATTTTATTATGGATTAAATTATGAAACATATCATTGAATATATTTGATTATACATTCGAATAATAATTTATCGAAATAGAAGCTGATAGATTTGACAAAATACCAAAAATGGCGATCTGAAAAACAATTATTTCATCACAAATCTATCTCTGTAATTACATTGACTTATTGAATATTAACGATCATTATTTTTTTCATTTGTTGTATAAATATTTCTTTTTTATTTGCTTGACAAATGTAACCTTTGAAATTCAAAATATATTTCCATTTATTTAATAAAATATACATTAAGGAACGTAATTGGACGGAATATAATGGAACATGACAAAAAATGATAAAATTTAATTATATTGAATTAAATCAAATATTATAAAACATAATTTTATATTGTTGATTGATATCAATATTTGTATAAGAAAGTTTATGTACAAAATACATGTATACTTTTAGTAGCATGTTATATTTTTTTTTCTGCACAGGAATATTCGAAGGAAATAGAAAAAATGCAGACTATTAAATGCGTTGTAGTTGGAGATGGTGCAGTAGGTAAAACATGTCTGTTGATTTCATATACTACCAATAAGTTTCCATCCGAATATGTTCCAACAGTATTCGACAATTATGCTGTAACTGTTATGATTGGTGGTGAACCATATACTTTAGGATTATTTGATACAGCAGGTAAATATTTATTAATCATATATTTATTAAGTTTATAGTTTATTAGATTAGAAAAAAAAATCATTTATAAAAATAAATATGATATATTGATTGATATTGTTAAAAATAAGATTAGCATTTTATTTTATTAAATGAAGTAATTTCTTTTTAATCAGAACTTATATTTCTGTATTTATTTCTTTAAAAGATTTTATTAATTATTAAGGTAATCTTGATAAATTTATGTCAATTATATAATCATTTATTATATTTATATATTTTATGATTTTAATTATATTATA
>NW_006263900.1:0-3491 GCF_000469605.1 Apis dorsata | reverse complement strand
TATATATATATATGTATATACAATTAAAATATTATATTAAATATTAATAATTCATTTAAAGGTCAAGAAGATTATGACCGATTACGTCCTTTGAGTTACCCTCAAACTGACGTATTTCTTGTTTGTTTTTCGGTTGTATCTCCATCATCTTTTGAAAATGTTAAGGAAAAGGTATGTATATACATTTGTTAATTCTATTTACAAAAATAATTTTTCAACTCAGAAATCTTTCATCAGTGGGTTCCAGAAATAACTCATCATTGCCAAAAGACTCCATTTTTGCTAGTTGGTACTCAGATTGATTTGAGAGATGATGCAGCAACTATTGAAAAACTTGCAAAAAATAAACAAAAGCCTATATCAGCTGAACAAGGTGAAAAACTCGCCAAGGAACTCAAAGCAGTGAAATATGTGGAATGTAGTGCTCTTACACAAGTATGGCTCTGTTTGTGATCTCGAAAAATACTGTATTCTTTATAATTATTTTTTAAATGTTTTCTTAATATTATATGTTTCTTATATATTATTGTTTTTTTATTTTTTTAGAAAGGTTTAAAAAACGTATTCGACGAAGCAATTTTAGCAGCATTAGAACCTCCAGAACCAGTTAGAAGAAGACGATGTATTGTTTTGTAGAGAGCTTTTAACATCATTTTTAAAGTCTATTAGCATTGTTCGAACAATGACTGTGTGAGTTTATCATACAGTGCATACGAAAATACTTCAATTAACGATAGTTCGTCTGATTATTGGTACGATCTATCTTTCATTTTCGTCTCATTCGGCATACGCTCGATTCGCAAAAAAATAAAAACAAGCATTTTATATATAAAAGATATGCACACATTATATACACGTACATTACGTGTTTACATGTGCACGTGTAAGTATATACATATGTATAAATATATAGATACAATATATATATATATGTATATATATGCTCGCATGCGTGCTTATATATATGCTCGCATGCGTGCTTTCACATTTATGCATACATACATTTATGTTTGTAAAGATACTCATAGAAGAAATATGATCGATGATTGGTTTCTGTTTAATCAATCTAAAGCAGCGAGCGAGCATTGATGCTTTTGACTATAGCATGAAAGAAAAATTGTAATAATCGTCAACTGTGAACATCTATACAAATTTCGTATCAAAAATACTTATAAAACATTCTTCTATTTAATATGTAAGACGTTTTTATTGATAAATTAGTAGTGTGAATTTTTTAATAAATCAGTTTAAAAAAAAAGAAGACTAAAATAGAAATGTGTGTACATTTTTTATAAATTTTTGTCTTTTATTGTTTTTAAATTACATTATTTTTATTGCATTTAAAAAATTAAATAGAATTTTTTAAACTTTTTTTTTTACTTTTATTTTAAAAACTTTATAAATAAATTTTACAAATGATAAAATGAAAAAAAATCTTTTTTTGTATAAAAAAATTAAATGATTAAATTAAAATTAAATTAAAAATTTTACACTATTTTTTCAATATTACACGTTTTAGTTTATAAATGAAAAAGAATTTTTTATTTTAAATTCAATTTCATTTCGTTTCAATTTTTATAATACAGGTAAGCTATTGAAATAAAGATGAACATAATGAATGCCCATTTTTTATAATATTTATATTTTAAGGAAAAATTGAAAAAAAATTTAATCAAAAAAATTTGAATTTTTTATTTAATAATAAAATATAAAAAAAATTTTCACATTTTGTTTATTCTTTAGACGATTAGAATTATAAGATAGATAAATACTTTTTTAATCTAATTATATTATTTACTAAGTATTTTTCGATTTTTTTTAGAATAATAAAACTTCAAACTTTAATATGATTAAATTATTTTACATGCATTTTTTTCACGATGATATGGAATAATTAAATAAATTATAATATATGTAAAATTTGTTTCTAAGATTGGCATCAACAACTATATCATAAAATTTTAATATTTAATTTTAGATTAAAATTTATTGCATTCAACTTCAAATATTATTTTATTTTCTATTCTATTATATTGATACTTTATTTTTATTAGATTGTTATAATTTATTACATTGATACGTAAATAATTCACGCTAAAATTTGTTATTGACAAAAGTCTACTATAAATTTTATAAAATAAGATATATTTTCTTATAGATATATATATTATATATATATATCTTTATCAATAATTTAATGCAATATTTATGAAAAGAGTATTACAAAAAATATGGTCTTACATATATATCGTAAATACTTACATTTTTTTTGAATTTTATCTATGAAATGTTTTACGCGAAAATATTGTTTCAATAATTACTCATTTTTTATTTTATGTTTAAACACTGTATTTTTACTATAATACAAAGAATATAAAATACATAAATTAATTTTAAAAGCAAAGTGCTACTTATTATTTTAATATTATTATTATTATTATTTATTATTATTTTTAATAATTCTATGCAAGATTTCTTTTTTCTCTCTAAATAAATGATAATAATAATAATGATCTGCAAATCATAGAAATTGATATTATTTAAAAATATTTTGTAAAGTTAAATTGATATTGTTCATGAAATTTGTAATCATCTGAAGTTTTTATCATCTAATTATATAATACATATAATACTGATATTTTCGAACAAAAAAAATGTAAAATAATGTAATATTGCATTTATTATATTATTATATATATTATATACATATTATACACACACACATACACACATATTTTATATATATATATATATATACGTGCATAAACACACACACACAATACGTGCATAAACATACACACACGCACATATATATTGATGTTAACTTAAATCTAATGTTTTTATTTTTACATGTTTCATCTTTCTTTCTTTTCTTTTTTTTTAATTATAAAATTTCTAATTCATTTATCTCTCAATTCCACTGCAAAAATTAATTTCAATCTATTGAAAATAATTTGTATCAACTGTACTTACATCTGCACATCAAGATTGTGAACATCCTTTGGTTTATTTGATATCCCTGTAAGTATATCGTCGTGACTAGAATCGATCGATTATAATATATTTAGAATCTTGCCATATGATAAGTGGCAAACAATCTTTTAAAATTATACAGATGGATTTTTTCCATAATATAAATATAATTTAATTCATAAATATAATTTACATTCTATTCGATTCGTATTTAATTCGAAATGAAAAAGGCAGTTTGTCTATTTGCGTGCCTTAGTAAAAACGCAAATATTTTTATCATCGCTTATTGTTGTTTTATATAAACAAAAATGGATAAATTTTTCTCTTTACTTAAGAGAAATAAGGAAAATATTTCTATTTTGATATTCAAATATGTATGTGTTTTTAACCAGGTGTAATAAGAATAATAAATTCATTATTATTTAAAATATTTAAATAATGATTGCATTATATGATTCTTTGTATTGTGATTTATGATTTATAGGTTGTGTATATATATATATATATATATATTATAT
>NW_006263899.1:39266-40840 GCF_000469605.1 Apis dorsata | reverse complement strand
ATTTAACAAATATTTATTAAATATATAGATATAAAGCAATAATATCAAATAAAGGAAAAAACCATACAAATTATCTATTGAACAACGTGCAATAAAATTGATCATTAAGTTTACGTTTCATTAGCAACAACTATCTCATTGATACGAAGTATTCCAATATTTTATAAAAGAATAAAAAAAGGAATAGAAAAATAAAATTGGAACAGTATACGGATGTGTATAAAGCTTCTAACAGTTCGAAAAACAAAAATCGGAAATAACGACGCAGGCAACGGTTAATGAGTCAATACGCGTTAAGTGTTACCCTCGCAACTTTCCTGCGCGCGCGTCCCCCTCCGACGAAAATTCGTGTAACTCTTTCAATTAAAACTTTCGCGCGCGGTTCATCTTTCCCCCACTCCCGGTTTCGACTGGCTCGTCCGCCACTCCAAAAAACATGGAGAGAGAAAAAATTAGAGTGCAACGGAATAATGAGTTGCACGAGAAACGAACGCGACCTGGCGGCAGAAAACTCCAATTTTCCAACACAGGCATATCCCCCTTCCCCCTCTCGCCTCGTTCACATTACGAACATTTCTCGTTCGTCCACTTTATGATATTTCTCTCTTTATCGTATCGCGATTTAAAAGTACAAGCGTCGCGCTCGCCCGACACAGTTATACTATACACGCAACGACACGACGCGAGTGGAAGAAAAGAAAATGACAACCTTGAACCTCGAGCCGTTATAGTCCGTGAGTTAAACTTTGACTCGCAACAACTTTTTGCTATATCTCGGCGCAACGTCGAGAATTGCATTACAGACCCTCGTCGCGGAAAAAGTTCGATCACGTGGCGATACGGTGACGATCGGTCGACTCACCTTGTGATGCTGCATGATGGCAGTGGCCTTTCGCTTGGCGGACATATTCAGTCCCGACGTGCGTGTCTTTCTTTTCCTCGTGGAGCGGCGACCGTGTTTCCGTCTCTTTTCCGTCCCGTCCCTATTCCGCAGTTGTTCCCTGTCTCGCTCGTGGCTATTGGCTTATAGGTTTTTCCTTTTGATTGGCGTCACTCTACTCGCACCCCCGAAAGCACGAATAATCTCGCGAAACAAAAGCGAAGTTCGATGTTCTTTTATTCGTTTCACTTCTTTTACTCGATTCCCGCAGCTGTCCTTGTCGTTGGTTCAACCGCGAAACGATAACACGAATTGTACATACACGTATACGTTATACAAAGAAAGAGAGAACGTATTTTGCGAGAGAGATGTTGTAAATACGTCTCGGAGGCACGTTTTACTCACAAACTTTCTCAGAGTTCTCGGTTTTAGTTCTGCCTCTTTCCGACACTCGCACACCGTCTCTTTTTAGTTGGACTCGTACACACAACAACGCGCTCTGTCTTTGTCCCGCGCACAACCCGCGAACCTTAAGCTCGCGCACAACACCACGCAGCGGCGCCGCGAACCGCCGTGATAAAATTCCCGCGGTTACCGCAGGTGTCGACGTAGACGGGTGCGAGTGAAAAAAGGGCCGGGTACCCGCACGAAAACTGTCTCGTAGTCGAACGATTCGACCTTCCGCTCACGTACA
>NW_006263899.1:38775-39108 GCF_000469605.1 Apis dorsata | reverse complement strand
TCCATCGAGCCGATGCAACACTGCCGGAATCGCGATCAGCTGGTCGATCGAAAGGTTCGTACATCACGCAGGGACAAGGACGCACAGATGTAACAGGCAACGCCACCGTAAACTTTCGAAATAAAATGGTCGCCTGCGAGCGAGCACGGTAATCAGTGTCTTCCAGTCTCGGTAAAACGTTACACACTTGGGAACGGTATGCCCGCGAATACACCAAGGACGTACTGTCCGCAACACACAAGTAAACAAGAGGAAAAATGTCGCGCTCTTTCTCTCGTGAGGTACGCTCGTGTTCCTCGTGTGCACGTCGAATGCCCGCGCACGCCGCGAGTT
>NW_006263899.1:33664-37253 GCF_000469605.1 Apis dorsata | reverse complement strand
ATATATCATATATACCAACGTGTGTGCGCACCGCGACCTACACGCACGCCGCTTGATGATGACGAGTCATCCACGAGAGGCGAGTCTCGAGTGCGTGTTCCACCACGGCTCTTTAATGGCCCGTCTTTCGAGTTATTAGCCGGACGAGCTAACGGCCTATGCCTCGACCACCTGCGGGCTTGATAAGGGAGAATACGTTCTACGAGGGTGTCCTGCTTTCACTCTACCGGGCACCAGGTAGTATCGGTTTTTACAACGGTCACTTTGTTCACGGTGGCTCTGACTGAATGAAGTCTCGAGCAGAAATACGCGCTTCTTCGCATTACGAGAAAGAACAATCTGAACTATTCCGTCTATTGGCTACAATGTATACGAGGTATATATACACACATACACACACATATATATATATATATAGCTTGAAGTTTTTTGAATTATTCGTGTAAAGAAACTCGTTCTTGCTTATACTTTATACCGATGGAATTCTTGAACAGGATTTTAATTTTAGTTTTACTTATAGTATCGAGTGCGATATTAATGTATGTCAATATGAAAATAGTCTTTCTCAAACATAACAATAAATATTAAGGTTACTTTAACTGGAAAAGTTACAAATACAATTGTTTTGATTTTTTCCCTAAATTTACAGTCTTTGTCTTATATGTTTCGACGTATAAACATAAACGATATTTTCAAATCGTAATAATAATTTATAGGAAACGTGATTTAATTTCCTAATTAAGCTTTCGTCCTTTCCAAGCCACGATATCACGTTTATTTGCCAGTACATTGCAATTATCATCGATCACATGAACAGTTCGACAAACGTAGCATAGTTTTCGCGAAAGAAGAAAGTAGGAAACTTTACTTCATCGCAACTATTGTGAAATAATACGGACGAAATGGAACGAGTGAGCGAGGGTTCAATAGAAACTTGATATTCCCTGTCAACATATCACCTGACGTCTCTACACCCTACAGGTCGGGACCATCTTCCATTATCTATAATCTCTTTGACGTACCCGCATCAAGAATTGACACTTGAAGTTTTACCGTTACTTTTTAATCCCTCCAGTTGACGAAAGGAGCGTAAAGTAAAAACCCACCACACCTACCTAACCTAAAACCAATTATCGCACCTTTCGTTTCATTTCGACGAATGAAAACCAATCGCTCCGATTTACTCCCCCTCTTTTTTACGCGTTACATCGGCCGACAGTTTCGCATCGGGATTGTCCGAATCACCCTAAAAAGAGCGTCCACCGTTTTATTAGCCAGAGTTCATATTTCATACCAACGATCCCCCTATATATACATTTATACAGGATGACTCAGAAAATACATGCGAATTTATCAAAGAGATATTTTATATTTCTCGTTGGATTTTAATTTCTGCTTTTATATGAAAGATGTAAAGCAATTTGTCTTAACAAATTCGAGAATGAAAGTGAAATCCTTGAAGTATCTAACGCTACTTGCTCGACAGAAATATATATTTAATATATATTTACAATTCTTAAAAACTCTTCAACTCGAAAGATACTTTTATAAAGATCTCTAAACATTCAAATCGATCATCCTTTCCCCAAACGAAATTCCTACGTTCTCTCAGAGACGCACGTTTCTGAATCACCCTGTATCCATCCATAATCAGATTAAACCTTGCGGTGCACCCTTTTTAAACGGAGCCGCTCGTTGACCGACGAATCGAAAAAAGGAAGGAAAGAAGGAAGGAAGGAAGGGGACGAGATTGTTTCTAATTCCTCCCCCGATCGGGGGGCGAGGAGGCTTATCGTACGCGCGATAACGATCTAAGCAACAGTTTGCCGCGGGGGCGGAAAACTTCGGGACACGCGGCGCCGCGCATAAAAAAGCTCGAAACTTTCCGGTGAAAGTGCGATCTTCCGCTTTCGATTCGACTGCCGCCTCCCATCGAGGGGCAGCGACACCCACCGCCTCCCTCCCCCTCTCGAGGCTCACGGCGTGTACGTACGAGAGAGAAATTCACCCGCCGTTCGATCGACCGCCTTTTTTTCCTCTCTTTAACCCGCTTCCTCCCGCGAATTCGATTGGCTTCGTTTCGATTTCTTTTTTTTTTTGGAGGGGGGAATGTGGAGGGACTGGAAGAATTTAGGATTCAGGTCGTTAATGTGATCACGAGTGGTGGTGACGAAGCAAGATTTTGGACGTTTGTTTGTGATTTAAGAGGAGGATGTGCGAATGAAGGAAAGCGAAGATTTATTTTAGTTTAATATCGTAATGGATAATTTGTTTTTCGCGATATGAAAATTGTTCTTTGAAGGTAAATGATCGTCAGAATTCAAGGAACTTTCGATTCCATGAGAACAGAGAGTCTTTCTTCCATCAAGTTTTTTCGCGAATCTCTCATGGAATCTTTACGAGAGAAAATATGGAAGATTTAATTTCGAATCGCATTCAATATCTTATAAAATGTTGGATTAACTTTTTACTGATCGTTTCTAAACGAATCGTTTTATGATAATTTTTTTTTTCTTTTTTCTTAAGAAAGATTGGAGAATTATCGAACTTGGTCGATTCTTCGCATTTCTCGTGTCGCTAATTTTAGATCTCTCCTGCTATTAATATTAACGGGAACGCGTTTATTAAAATACCTTGTTTTCTAAAATAATTTCACACCGATGGAATTTTAAAAAATCTTGCGAAATTACGATGTTTTATGATAATAACTCGGAACACGTATCCGATCTGAAAATAAATTCACGAATTCATAACGTGATTTCATGCACGCCTGCATTAAATCTCCCAGAAGCTATCTCGAGCACCTGTAAATTCATTCTTCCAACAATAACTTTCAAAGGAAACATACCTGACCATGTGATAACACGCACAACCTATTTCAGCTCTGACCTTTAAAAGTCAAAATACGACCTCCGCACAACATCTGTATTATTTTCAACATGGTCACACTCTCAGCTCTTCCATTTCCACTACAACGCCCATCGCTTTATCCTCACCTCTTCCTAGTTTTTCCATTCTAAATATTTCGTAAATCCAGGCAATCCACGTTTAAAGGCACACATTGCAAAAAGTATCTTTCGACTATTCCTTTCTTCTTCTTCGTTAACTTTCTTACCTCTTTCCTCTCTGCATATCTTACCTAGATTATTAATTTTTAAAAAAATCATCTCATTCTAATTTCTCATCTCAGTGATATCTTCATTAAAACAATTTCCCCTTCTTCCATTCTATTTATCTTACATCTGAAACAAACAAATAAATAAATCGTGAAAAATCCACGATTCCTGACCTTCCAAACCCAACAATTTCCTCGTTTACGCAATCTTTCGAATCCTCTCCCGAATTCCTCCTCGATTCGAAGAAAAGGCAAGTTGGTTAGAAACGAGTCAGGCAACACGCCAAACGAACTTTCTCAAGGCGCAAAAAAAGCCGCGAGGAAACTTCCTCCCTCCTCCTCCTCCCCCTTCTCTTCGTCGCGCGTGCACGACGTATATATATATATATATACATACACATACACATCCAACACATCTACGTACAGGTGTATATCCGCGATCGCGATGCAAGCCCTCGCAACGTGTCATCCCAC
>NW_006263899.1:32808-33110 GCF_000469605.1 Apis dorsata | reverse complement strand
CAGGGTGTCCCTGGAGCAACTCGTAGGACCCATTTTTCCCGCCACAACTCCACGATCTTCATCGTGCATTGTATACCGACTTTTACGAAAAGTGAAAGAACGTATATACGTGTCAGCGATGTTATTATGCGTATATATACGATTTCTTTTCTATAGATATCACAATTAGGACATACTTACTCTACGAATCGGATAATTTCGATCGACGTACAACAATGCTAGATAGGATTCGAATACTACCTACCGTAATGGTACCGTGTATACACGCTTTCGCGTGCAACCTGCCGGGTGTACACACGTCG
>NW_006263899.1:31123-31746 GCF_000469605.1 Apis dorsata | reverse complement strand
GTCCCTCTTTCCGAGGGAGCCGGGAGTCTCATCACGCTATACCTTAGACACCGATGGTGTGTGTATATATATATATATTATATATATATGTATATATGTATATATATATGTGTTTCTTTCTGTCGCTCGCCGCCTTTGTCGGTGCGTCTTCGTCCCACTCTCTGTTGGAGCGGAGGCCCTTCTCGTCTTTGTCGCGCTATATCGGAGTTACGCTGACACTCGGAGCTTCTTTCCCCTTTTTCTTCCTTTTTTCTTCTTCTTTTTCTTTTTTTTTTACGTCGGTGGCTGTCTTTAGGACCTACGTGGCGGTAGTAAGGAGTAGGTAGTGACTCTCAACTTGGAGGACGCCAGTCGACGACTCGACTTCGTGGGTACAGGTGGAGGGAGACGAGAAATATTGGAGAGATCTTGTACGTTCTTTGTAAATAATAATAATAACCTGACGATATTTTTCGATCGTCGAAAAAAATCCTATCGGGGGACAATGTTTTTCCGGTGTTAAAAATAACGAACGGGCCACAATGCAACCCGGCATTAAACGCGTATCCAACTCGCGATCCACTGTAATCCTAATGCAACGTCGAGCATTCCAAGACACGTCCGCATCCCAACCCGGCTGTCCT
>NW_006263899.1:30228-31106 GCF_000469605.1 Apis dorsata | reverse complement strand
AAAGGGGCATCCGCTGTCGTAAAACAGCGCGCGGCCATAACCTCGGACATTCCAGCGGATCCATACGATCCGTTTTCACGGTTGTCGCGTGAACAGGGGGCGGAAGTATCGATCAAAGGAAGTATCGAAGATAGAGAGGAGATTGGAGGCATCGTAAGAACAGGGGATATGATATAATTTGATTAGAAATGGCGAAGAATCGTTGGTGGTGGTTTGACCGCGATCCAAGAGGTCTGTTTCTCGTTTTAGCGCCGTTCCCCTATTTTGCCTTGTTCCATTACTCTCCACGAAGTTGGTAATTCGCGACACTTTTCAACAGATGCGAGGGTGTTGAAAAAAAGAAAAAGGATTATAAACTCAATTTTGATGTTTCCTTAGCGTGGTATGATTCATATTTCTTTTTCTATTGGACCACTTCTCTCGTTGGCAACGAATAAATTATCAACCCGATAGGAGAAAATTAAATGTTTGAAAATTATTCTTCGGTTCGCTCGATTCCTTGCGAAAAAAAAAAAAAAAAAAAGAAAGAAATAAAATGAGAGTGAAAAAATTCATTCTCCACGCGCGCTTGGAATTTCGTTTTCGCTAATGAATGGCGAATTCGTTTATTTTGTTGGCCAATTCTCCGCGACGAAGATTTGTTTTTCGTACGTGCGATAATTGGACGAATACCTCTTTTTTCTTCTTTTCCTCGAGATCACGAGAAAGAAGGATCGGCGCAAGAGAGGACGATGATCTTTTTAATCTTAATCTTAAAGAATCGATTCGATTTCCAATCGTTTCGAGATCGAATTATGTTGATATCGACGCGAAATTATATATATATATATATATATATGTATATATTCATCCATCATTCTCTTCCTGATCAGATTTTT
>NW_006263899.1:18172-29885 GCF_000469605.1 Apis dorsata | reverse complement strand
GGGAAAAAAAAAAAAAAAAAAAAAGGAGGAAAAAAATATTGAGCGGTCGCAGTATTTCACCCCTTCGCTTTGTCAAATATTTTTGTTTGCCCGCTCTCTGTTACACTGTCCAATTTGCCCGCGTTCCTGTCATATGGAGAACCGGAGGGATTTCCCCCTCCCCTTCTTTTTTCTTTTTTACTTTTTTAAGCTGTTTCGTTACATATCTAAATGAATCTTGGATGGGTGGAAAATTGATATGGATATTGAATTACCTAATTTCGAGCCGCCCTCCCTCCCGCGCCCAACTTCTGCACTATCTTTCTTTTAATCTTGTTGATTATTTATTTATTTTTTGCTTTCTTTTTATTCAACACGTGTAAAATAATTCCTTCCTACGAGATACGATTTTTCTTTTTTATGTAGCCGTGCTCGTAGAATTCCAACCCTTTCTAATTCCTCTTCGAGATATTTTTGATTATTCGATAATAAGAGCAATTCTTTAACGATTGGTAAGTGGATCTTTAATATTTTTTTCCAAACGTAGAAAGTCTCTTCTTTAAAACAGACTAATAATATTGATACTAGATTGTAAGAAATTCTTTTTTGTTAATAATAACGCGTTAATTCGTGTTGTATTATTAGGTGAAGTGAAATCCATTGAAATTAGTAGTATTTAATTATTTTTATACACACGCAACACCAAAAGCAAGTATTTCGTTTCATCACCTGAAATTCTTTACCTCACGAACAGAGACGGCCACACAACGACGAAAAAGTATCTACTTCTTCTTATAGTTAATACTTGAAATCATTTGCTCGTTTCCACGTCACACAAAGCAAACTCCATCTCCTCGTCATTTCCTTCTTTCATTAAAAAGTCACAAAGCATCTCGCCACAAACAAAAACCTAAACGTATTTTCCATTACTTAATTACTTACAATCATTTGTTTCTTTCCACATTTCAAAGCAAACTCCATCGCCTGAAATTCCTCGCTTCTTTCATTCAAAAATCATAAAGCATCTCTTCACAAATAAAAATCTAAATATATTTTCCATTACTTATACTTAATATACTTGTAATCATTTACCCATTTCTATGTTACAAACTCCACTTGGAATTCCTTGTTTCTTTCATTCAAAAATCATAAAGCTTCCCTTCACAAATAAAAATCTAAATACATTTTCCATTACTTATACTTAATATTTGTAATTATTTACTCATTTCTATGTTACAAAGCAAATTACACTTGAAATTCCTCCTCAAAATTTCTTTCATTAAAAAATCATAAAGCATGCCTTCACAAACAGAAAACCCAAATATATTTTCCATTATTTGTACTCAATACTTACAATCATTACTCATTTCTATATTTCAAAGCAAATTGCACTTGAAATTGCTCGCTTCTTTCATTCAAAAATCATAAAGCATCCCTTCACAAACAGAAAACCCAAATATATTTTCCATTATTTGTACTTAATATTTACAATCATTACATATTTCTATGTTACAAAGCAAACTACACTTAAAATTCCTCCTCAAAATTTCTTTCATTAAAAAAATCATAAAGCACTCGATCCTCACAATAATTTACTTCTACGTTAAAAGTACAAACTCCATTTCTTGAAATTTCTTTCGTACAAAGCATCTCTTTGGCAAACAGAGAACGTATCTTCTCGATCACTTATTCCACCATTTCCCTTTTTCTTCACGTGTCACAAAGTGGCTCTTGAAATTTCCATCTCCCATTTCGTTCAAAAAATCCTCTCTTCTCAAACAAGAAAACCTAAAATATACAATTTTCCACTTAATACCCGCACTTAATACTCACAATACCATTTACTCGTTTCCACGTCCGCGAAGCAAGCGACGATGACGCTTGGTGGTGGTAATGGTGGTGGCTCCATCGGCTAAATAAATTCCTCGCCGCTCCTCTCAAAAATCGGAAAGCATCTGCTGCCACGAGAGAAGGGCAACAAGAGATGAAAGAGGAGAGACGTACCTCCATCGTGGCCACCAGGTACCGGAGTCACCAGGTACGTGGCGCATCTCCTCCTGCGTGGAGGCCCCTCTACTTACACGCAGGACGTGGCGGGGCTTAGATATATGTCCGAGTGGCGAGAAAGAAACGTTCAACGTTTGCCATCACACATGGTGGCCACGTTGCCGCCTCCTCGGCTCCTCGCCTCCACCTCTAATGTATTCCCCGCCGTTAATACCCGAGGAAGGCTCACCGAGGCCGTTCCGTCTCCTCATCACACGTGCAAAGACTCTCCGTGGTCCAACCTCTCTCCCTCTCTCTCTTTCTCCACGATGCCGTCTCACCTCTCTCGGGGGTGAGAGAGGCTTCTTTTAATAGCGCTAGAGAACAGGATCCGCCGCTTTCACGAGGCGGCGTGCACGAGCGACGAAGAGAGAAAGAGAGAGAGAGAGGAAGAGAAGAGAAGAGAGAGAGAGAGAGAGAGAGTCGGGATGACTTTCAGCTCACGCCAACTTTTTCTTCCCTTGATTTTATGGATGTCTTTTGTGTCTTGCTTAGAGAAGACCCTTTGTCCCGACCGTTTCAGGTCGTTCCTCCTCGGAGGAGGGGAAAGGAGGGAGGGAGGGTTGACTCTTTTCCCGGTTTTCAGGTTTCTTGGGAAATTAGGTGGGCTCGCGGTTGTGATCGTGGAGAAGGTTACGAGATTGGGAATAGGTGACCCAGTTTTCGGTTGAGGGCGTGGGGATCCTCGTTTTAATGATATTCGATATTTTTGGATGGGTTACACGATGCCTCTTCATCGGTTGGTCAATGATACCTTTTCGTTTCGATGCTTCGATCTTCGATTGTAGAACAATTACAAGATCATATTTGTTTAAACGATTTACGAAAAATATATATGTAAACAAGTTACTCAAAATTCAGTATCCGTAATACGTTTGCTTTCGAAATTGAAAAAAGAGAAGAGGAGGAATATCAAGAAATTCCTTGATTTTTCCAAGTCGCCCTCCATCATACTCGATTAAACCAAACAATCTCCACCCCGTAATTAACACCCGGCGCACAAACGCGTGGATAACGAGGCACATCGTTTGCACAGTGTCTCTTCCGGTCCCCTGGAGAGATTCCACGCTTTTCATACACGTGGGATTCGACGGTGCATCAAATTGCTTGCGCTGGATTCCACGCCCCTCCCTCCTGAAACGGCCGGGGAATACCCAAAGTTTGACCGCTCGACGAAGACACCCGTCCATCCTCGACAATGGTTGCTGCTCATTGTTCACAATTATCTTGGCCAGATCCATGTGAATTTCGAAGATATCGATGATAGATCGGATGCAACGATAATTGCTATTTTCTTTTATCTCGATCATCTTGGTTGGAGAATTGTGAAAGAAATCGATGGAATAAATTTTAATTTCTAGGTAGAATTAAAATATTGAATTAGTAGGTTTATTTAATAGTTCTTTGGATAATCTTGGTTGGAAAATTGTGAAAGAAATCGATGGAATAAATTTTAATTTCTAGGTAGAATTAAAATATTGAATTAGTAGGTTTATTTAATAGTTCTTTGGATAATCTTGGTTGGAAAATTGTGAAAGAAATCGATGGAATAAATTTTAATTTCTAGGTAGAATTAAAATATTGAATTAGTAGGTTTATTTAATAGTTCTTTGGATAATCTTGGTTGGAAAATTGTGAAAGAAATCGATGGAATAAATTTTAATTTCTAGGTAGAATTAAAATATTGAATTAGTAGGCTTTCTTGGTTGGAAAATTGTGAAAGAAATAGATGGGACAGAAATTTTAATTTCTAGATAGAATTAAAATATTGAATTAAGTAGACTTAATAGTTCTTAGAAAAAAATATATAAAGATAAATATGGGTTGGATGAAAAAAAATTTTGTCGAAATATTTATTATCCATCCCTTTCCATTTACTGATTCATTGATCAGAATTAACGGGTATTAACGTAACGTTGTTTCAACGATTAGTCGGATCGTGGCTCGCGTTAAAAAGTGAAATTAACGATGAATGGAAATGTTTCATCGCGCGTAAGATTTACAGAGATAGCGCGGGTTTATATTCTATCCATTAAGGGGGTGGGGATGGAGTAATATCATACGTAATTATTTCTATAATTAATACATCGAAACTTGGCCATTAATTACATTAGCGACCGCCGTTTCGTTCCCGTACATTTCGAGGCGATCGTTAATGTGAAATATTATCGCGAAAAATTGCCGCGATGAAAAATAGTAATAACTCGAGAAAATATCATTCTCAAACATCGTGGCCCCTTCACACAAAAACAAATTCGCCTCAATTTCAATTATTATATCTACCATATCTCCTCGAGGATTCGAGGAGAAGAAGATCGAATAATTGCACATCTCTCTACTTACAATTTGCTACTTACAATTCAAAAGTTGATGGAAAAAATTCTCGAATTTTCCCTCGCACGTTTTCGCACACGTCGATAACAGGAAGCACGCATCCGCGTTGCGTGTGGTACCCACCCACCGTAAACGCGACCAAGACTCCGCCGGCCAGGGGGAAGCGGGCAATGGCCACACGTTCTTGCGCATCCAGTGCCGGGAATGCGCTCCGTGGACCGGTATAAACGGCTCGGCCGGGTTGTTGAACGGGAAGGGGGCGATGAAATCACGGGGCAGAAGAGGCTTTAAAATCAACACCCTTCGTTATCGATCTCGGTATGCGTGCGACGACCCACGATCTTATTACAAAAAAGATACACCACCATCGTCGATCGGAGGAGAGCAATATCACTATCGTGAAAGAGCGCCCCTCCTTTTTAAAAATTTCACTTTTCAAAAAATCGTAGGTAGAAGAAAAGGAGAAGGAAAGTGGTTAATTGCCCGTAAAACACTCTCTCTCTCTCTCCCCCTGACACCCGCGAGAAGGCTTCAAAGAAAAAAAAAAAAAAAAAAAAAAAAAAAAAAAGAAAAGGAACGATGAAAAAGCGAAATTTAATCAAGCGGCCGGAAGGCAGAAGGGTAACGTTGCGGCTGTGAGCGTGTGTTACATCGTGCGTGCAACGATGCATCGCATCGCGGCGCAGCCCACGAGGAGAGCGAGTGGAGAAACGCCCCCCCTCCTCCTCCCCCCCCCCTCTACTCACCTCGTAAACGATTGCACGCCGCGGACTCGCATGCCGTTCGTAAATCTGTCAGGGGCGGCGTTTACGACGCGCATTAATAAGCCCCTCCTCGCCTCTCGCCTCCCTCCCCTCCCCCTCGCTACTGATGTAATCTGTCAGAAATTCGTCGAATGCGCACCCCGCCCCCTCTCTCCTCCCCCATATCCGGAGGGGGGATTCTCCACGAGCGGAGGTCTCTTCAGAGATCCGGGGGTCTTCTGCGTGGAAACGTAAAATTTACGCCCGAATGTAACGTTTAACAGGTCGAGAACGGAACTGTACGCGGCTCGAAAGTTGTATCGGAGTTGTAGGATGAAAGGAGGGGGGGTAGAGGTCAATTCGACGGGAATAATCTAATTAGTCGGTGCTCGCGGATTATTTATATAGAGAGAGGGGGGGGGAGAGAGAGATAATTCTCGTTTTTTGCGAATTTGTGAAAGGGGGAGGGGATTAATTACGTTTCTTTTCGTTTGGCGTTCGATTTTTTCGAAGGGGAAGGTTGAATTAATGTTATTTAATGATTTTAATATATGAATCAAAGAGTTGGAATTTTGAAAATCGTCAAACTTTTTTTAGGATAACGTCGCTAATGATAATTTTAAGAGGGAGGGGGGGTTGTTTCAAGGGGGTGGAGGAAAGTGGCGCCCTTCTTCTCGAAGTCAGCGATGACACAAAACCGGTGAAGCTCTACCGCAGTGCGCAAGGGGTGAAAAGTATGCACGCTCCACTTTCGGGTTGCATTTGGGTTTCGTGGCGTGGTGCAACTGGTCAGAGGAGACGAAGTCCCCCAAGTTTCTCCCCGAAAAACTGTTTCGTTCGAGGATTCTCAACGATTCGAGAACTTTTTTCCCAAGGAATTTCCTGTAATTTCAATTTTTCTTTCGATTGTTCCTTTTTCTTTTTTTTTTTTTTTTTTTTCGGTAGATTTTAGAATCCTGTTATATTATAATCGGTTTAAATTAAAGAAAATGGGCTTTTAACCGTGAAAATTATTCGTCTCAGGAATTATTCTATTCTATTTATTCTTTCTCTTTCGAATGTTAAGAATTATACGAAGATAATATATCTTTTGTTCTCTTACTTCTTCCATTTATCGTTATATATCTTGAGACGCGATCGACATAAAATTTTTCTCAAAAAAAAAAAAAGAAAAAAAAGGATCACTGATTAAAAAAAATCCCTTATTATTCTACTTAGTATTCCATCGACACAAATTTCCAATAAATTCCAATAAATCTAAATGTTTCGAGAATTTCACTTTCGCGAGAAAAGAAAGAAAGAAAGAAAAAGGAACGGAAGAAAGAATGACACTAATTTAAAGAAAAAAAATCGAAACGACCGCTCCTCCTCCATTTATCAACCGTCCACATACTTACCATCGTTCCATCCGCAACACGCGGCCGAACGAGCCGAACGAGCGCCGATCGAACCCCCGATAACCGAGCCGTTCGGGTCGCATTAAAGCTGCAACGCAGCTCGAGCGCGCGGCGCCAAAAACAGTGGCATTTCGCTGTGGCAAAAACGGAAAAGGAAAATCGATAGCGCGGCCGAGGCAGCGCAGGGCGGCCGCGGGGGAGGGAAGGGAGAAAAGGGCACGGCGGCGTCACCGTGGACAAACAGCTCACGGCACACGTCCGACCGCGTCCCATTTTCGCCCTGCAGTACCGACCGTGCAACGAAGGCCAACGCCGAACTACGCGCGGGCCAGTATTTGACGAATTTGTATGCGCGTTCACGTGCGCTCGCCCTACGCGTCCCACGCCGGCACGGGAGGCATACGGGAATGCGACAGCTATGGCCCAGCTCTGCTCGCGGGGGCCAGCACTGTTGCCAACGCGATAAAACCAATCGGCGAAATAACCGCACTGTACATACTGTCTCTTTCCGCTTTCTATCCGATCCAACGTGCATCGAGGGAGGCCTTGCATAAACTGATACAACTGCGATGTATCAGTTCGGGAGGATGTATCAGTTTGTATGGATGTTGGACGTTGAATGAGGATAGGTCGATGACGGTTGAGCAGTTTATTCGGAGTTTGGTAGATATTAGAATTACTGTTACGAGAGGTTTCTTTTTTTTTTTTTTTTTTATGGATGGCTAGTGAACTAATTTTTCGGCTTGATCCTTTTCAAATTTGTCGAGTTAAGAGGAAAGGAGAGATTCTACTTGACCTGGAAACTAGAAAAATAGCAATTGTTACGTATAGCTTGGCGCAAGGATAATAAAGAAATAAAGTAGAATTTAAGAGAATGTATGTAGATATGGGGGACGTGTAAGTTCCAAGGAAAATCCGTGACCTATATAAAGGGTTAGAGCGCTGGACAAGAGGTTTGGATTACTATCTACTATAAATGAATAAGTTTTCTGAATATGAATATGAATATTTTCTTTTTTTCTTTTCTTTGACCAATCCTAACTGATCGACGAAAGCAAAAAGTAGATCACTCGCACCAACTTGATAAATAATAAAAATCCATTTCGATATCGTTACAATATAAATTACAAATGCACACGTAGTAACGAACGTAACAATATATAATACACGATACGATCTTAAACTACATTAAAGATAATATCATAGAAGCGCGGTTACAGGAACGAACTCTCAACAACTCCGCCCCCGCAACTTTCCCTCTCAACCACCCCCTCCCACCCATACTCGCAGGCAAATACAAAACTCGGCTCGCGAACGATTCCATTGAAAAAAAAAATAAATAAATAAATAAACCCAAAAACATTCCCTTCTCACAAGCATCCACTCCCCCTCACGATATTACACGCGAGAAGAGACACGCTCCCCTCACCCTCCCTTTCCAATTCTCATCAAAGTTCTCCCACTGTTTCCCCTCTTTACCCTCTCTCTCCCTTCTCCAAAAAATAAAAAAAAAAAAGGAAAAAGAACCATAGTGACTCTCCACCATGGTGGTTTTCCTTTCAACCACCTCGCATCACGTTTGCATATTTATGAAACCGCGCCACCCCTCTCTCTCTCTCTCTCTCTCTCTCTCTCTCTCCTTCTCTCCTCCCCTCCGCGCCCCTGAAATCAAAGGGTTGGAGGGAATCAGTTGCACAATTTCGACCTACATTTTTTCTAAAAACATCGCCCCCTCGAGCCACGCGATTTCCACGAGCGACCCTCCCCCTCCCCCTCCCCGTCTCTCGCTTCGCCGAGCGCGCGCGCGCGCGCCCACCTTCGCCCTCGACCGCCCCCCTCCTCGCCTCCCTCGCATCTCGACACGCGTTGGTAGGAGGCGTGCAGGCGTACGTACGTACGTACGTACGTACTTGTCGAGGTATGCGTCGAGGTTCGAGCTCTGCGGCTCACCGATGCCACCGCCGAAGGTTTAATTAGTGAATCGGTTAATTCGATACGTGACTATTAGCGTGAAATCCCAGCGTCACGCGGTGAGGGGAGGAAAAAAAAAACAACGCGAGGGAGGACACGATTTCCACGGCCGATTTCCAACGCTTGTTTGTTTTACTCTCGCTAGGTAGAGGGGGAACGCTTCGGTTTGAGAAATTGGGTTTTTGAGATTTCTGGTGGGATGGATTTTTTTTTTTTTTTTAAAGAGAGGAAAGAAAATTGGACGGACGAAAAAACTTTTGTAACATCGATCGATATTCGATCAATTTCGAGGAGAAGGAGAAGAAAAAAAGAATAATTCTTTTTAGGGAATTACTTGCGAGATTTATTCATCGTTGGAAAGAATCTTATTCCGTTGAACGAGTCAGAGAATCCTAGTACGATGTTAAACGAAGTTGAATAAATCGGTGTGAAGGAATATTATCCTCGATCGAAAATCGATCGCAGTTAATAAAGATTTCGTGAAATTTTTAAACGAATACGAATTAGAAAAATTTCTAAGAAACAAAGAATGCGAAAGAGAGAGAGAGGGTTGGGTTGAAATACGAATACCTCCGCGTGCCAATACGCCTCTCCTCATTGACCGGCTTCCCCCCCACTCCCCTGAGTAGGTGAGGCGGCAGACTTCTTTTTTTTCTGTTTTTTAAAGAGGCTGGCACGCGCGCAACTGCGACAATTTATACCCTCCCCCCTCACAGTCCAGTTTCTGGAGGAAGGCGACCTCGAAAGGAAAAAGAAAACTCGCGAACGGGTGGGGGGAGGAGGAGTGGAGAGAGATTGGACGTCTTGCGAATACGTGCCGTCTCGGCTGGCTCGCCTAATGGCGGCATAAACTCGCCTTAAAATCTTAAAATAGTTGCACAGCAATTTATGCGTCCTGTTGTTGTTGGTTGCGCACCACCTTTGCCACCGAGGCCTGCCTGCCTGCCTGCCTGCCTGCCTCGCCTCCAACCGGCTCCTTTCGATGCTCCTTTCGACTCTCTGAAGAAAGGATGGCAGAGGCGCGCTTGTGTTCTTGTTGCACCTGCTGCGCGCAAAATACGAGTTGGGTATTCGAGAAGGGGTGAAATTTTTCCTTTCCCTGGTGGAGCTGCCTTTTTTAAAAATAATTTCGATTCGTCCTTTTTTCGAGAGTGATATCGATTGGGACGAATTTACCCACCTGAGTATCGTATCGAACGGTGATACGATCGAACGGGAATCGATGAGATGGGTTCACACGAGGTGAATGCGGCTGAATCGAGGTCATTGGGAAATTAATGCACGTTAGGGTCAAATACATGAAATTAGGATCTCCTTGTTCGAACCCGAGATCTCGAGATCTCGAATCTCCAGTCAGATTTGGTAATACGAAAAATATAACAGAAACTATTACGGATGGATATTAAATAAAATTTATCAAGATTCGATAATGCAATCGATGAAAGGGATGATGTATATACAACGATAAAACTTCATAAATGCGTCCTTATACAGGTTATGTACTTTCCTTGCAATAAAACTTCACATTCCGTGCAATAACTGCAACAATGGAGGCTCGATTCATAAAAGACGCGTTATATTTTGAACGCGAGCCAGCTCCAGAATCGGTGCATAAAATACGTCGTGCGTACAGGGGGGCGCCACGTGTTTCCTTAAACGCGAGTTGAATCGTTTCCCATTTTAAAAGCAAAAGAAAGAAAATAGAAAGAAACGAATTCGATCAACGCTTTTCCCAAATTTCATCCCTTCGTCTAAAAAAATATCCCTCGAGAAAGAAAATATCTCTTCGTCGTTAGATAAGAGTAGCAGTCCAGGAGACGAGCCACACACGTCGTCCATTCGGCCAGCCACCGATACGAAAATGGTGCCTGCCGCAAGATAACGCGGACACCTTTCACGCCCACTTCCGGTTCGAAAGGGTGGCTCCCTCCTCCGTTACAATTGACTCTCCAGGAAATCTCGTGGTGGAACGAGTAAACATCGGCTTACCGATAAAAAGAACCGTTAACCGGTTGGAATCCGGCTCGACGGAAAACCGGACGTGAGATAGAGGCAGTTTTCCCCTAGAAAAAAAGATTCTAGTTAGCATCTCAGACAACGTTAATGCAACGCAATTTCGATCCGCAATCGGCCAAGGATATTATTCTTGGTGGAGGGTTGAAGGAGGGTGGTGTTCCAGGGTGGGTTCGCACCGAGGCTTCGAATACAGGAGAGATAACAACAATTTGTAACAACAAACTGGAATTTCTGGCCGAGCAGAGGAGGGAGGGTACCCCTGCCTATCTCAACCCAGAGGGTATTTTTTTTATTGCGCGACAGCCAGGCACCAGTCTGCCACCGTTAGGACGCGTCCTCCTAAACCGTTCTTCTCTTTCTTTCTTTCTTCCCCCTTTCTTCTTTCCTTCCTTCAAGAGGGAAACCCTTATCTCGGCCAAGACTCTTCCGCGAACGTGTGGATAATAACGAAGGAAATATCGTTGTTTTTAATTTTTTTCTTTTGGAGACACGTCTCTTTTCTAGTCGTCTGATCGAATCAACCATTAAGAGATCCATGTCCTTCTAATTCCTGTAAATAAAAAAGAAATCAGAAAATTCATCCGGCTGACTCTCAAATCACTGATGTGGCTGTCGTATTCTTACAAACCGGTGCGATAAAACTCGAGAGATAGAAGAGAGGGGGTGAGAGGGAGGACAGCCCGAGTTTTCCAAACAACAACAACATTTCCGACCCGACTGTATCCATTAGCATTCCGCAATTATCCCCTTCAGAATCTCCAACACGTCAACTATTCCCATCAAACAATACCAATTCCCCCCGCGCATCTCGACCGCCACCACCACCATCGCCACTACCACCCCCTCCCCCTTTTCACTAATATCGCCAGCGAAGGGTGGCGAGGCGGGGAATCGCAAAAATCACTAGCATCGAGGAGGGAAAGAGAGAGACGTATGGGAAGATGTAAGAAGAGCGAGAGAAAGAGAGAGAAAGAGAGAGTGGGGGTGGTCTTCGCCCTTTTTCCGGCCGCAACGAGCCAAGGGGGTAGGCAAAAAAAAAAAAAAAAAAAAAAAAGGAAGAGATCCAAGGAAGAGAAGAAAACGATGATGGTGATGGTGGCGTGGTGGTGGTGGTTCTCTGTGCGATGCTGCGGGGCTACTCCAGTTTCGAGGTTATCCCCTAGATAGGGAAAAAAATGTCTCGGCCACGGCAGCTGGGTAAAAACCTGGGCTATCTCCCTTCGACGA
>NW_006263899.1:17719-18113 GCF_000469605.1 Apis dorsata | reverse complement strand
AGGGTGTACGTTCGCGCAAAGGCGGCGAGATAAAGCGAGGCAGAGAGAGAGAGAGAGAGAGAGGGTATATATCGGCCACACCACAAGCAAAAACGTGGCAGCGCTATGGGTACGTACGTACGTACGAACGCACTCTCTCTCCTCCTAGAGAGAAGAGAGAGAGAGAGAGAGAGAGCTGTGCTCTGTGGAACCGTGTAGTGGAACGAGAAAAGAGGGTGTAGAGAGAAGCTGTGGATGGAGATAGAGAAGTAGAGAAGCTGTGTGTGTGCAAGGGAGACGAGGACGGAAAGGCAACGTTGAATCTCGTTGGAGACGAGAGAGACAGAGAGAGAGAGAGAGAGAGAGAGACTCGTCGTCGTCGTTTCCACGGCGCACACAGGAGGCCATCCTATAT
>NW_006263899.1:13010-17410 GCF_000469605.1 Apis dorsata | reverse complement strand
GAGGGTAGGTACATCGGTGCAGAGAGAAGGTAGAAGGACACAGGCGGAGAGAAACGTGTCCGAGGAGCATCGCTATACCGGGTGGCCCGATGTTGCATACGTGTACTCGGTGAGATTTTGAATCATCGAAATGGTGATGGTGGTTCGTCCACTTGTTTATTTATTTATTCATTCTCAAGTATTTTGCAACTTGAAACTTTCAAGCTTCCAAGAGAGAGGTATAATTATCAGTGTAATAATTGGACTCTAAAAAGTATAGTTAAATTAGTTTTAAATTAAAATTTAAAAAATTCCATCTGTCCTTCCATTTCCTCGAGGAGTGAAGAAATTGGTGGAAATTTAGAAACTTACTTACCCTCCTCCTTGGTGGAAACTGGAGTTTTGATCGATGAAAACACGCGAATCACCCTGTACCGGAGAGATGATGGCGGTAGTAGGAGGAGGAGGACCGCATCGTGAACACACTATATATATATATATATATATATCGTGTCTATATATCATACCGCGGCGTGCATGTACGGCGTGTAGTATACATAAAACACACAGGTGAACGCCGCAGCTGGATATTAATTTCTCTGGGAGGGCTTTCGTACCTTTCCAGGCGGGGGCCTCCTCGTGACCCCGCGAGAGGAACGCTCCGAGTTGCGACTTTTGGGCGGCCGTTTCAAACCGACGCCAAAACTTCCCTCCCTTCGACAGCACCCTCCCCGCCCCTCGTATCTGGAGGGTCCCTTCGCAGGTAGCTCTGCACGATGGCCGGAGTTTTCACGTGGATTACGCGGGTCCTGTTTACGCAGGTAGCTGTTTTTAAGCTGTTTCCTTCGCGCGACAGGGGAGGGGAGGGGAAAGAAGGAACTTTTCTTTTCTTCTTAAGAAATGTTTTGGGATTAAGGATGGGTGTTGGACGGTGTGTGTTTATTTCCATCCGTTTTCGTTCGTGAAAAAGATCGAAGCGAAATTGAAGTTAAGGTAGTACATCTTGGTCAAGGTTTAAAATTGGAAAATTTTTGGAGCGTACTTTTGGAGAAATGAACGAATGGGGTGTTTCGATTGAGGGTCGATCGAGTGGGGAAAGGGTAGGTGAAAGGTTGGCTTGCGATTAAGGGTCGATGGTTCGCTTATTAGGCGTTATTAACGAGGACGATGAGTTTCGATTGTGTTTCGATCGAGTGTGTTTCGTTATATAACAGTTTACGAGATAACCGTAGCGTTTGGAGGATCGTTGATTGATAACTCTTTAACGCCGAGATGTAGATATGTATGCAATCTTTCAGGAATTTTTCGAAAAAGGTAGAATTTTTAGAATGCCATTTTTTGGAAAATTTTTCTTAAATTTTTCTGGAAAGAACAAACGTTGAATTCGATTAATTTAAATGATAGATGTATAATAAATGATTCACTATTAAAATCGAACATTTCGTATTTTAATCTTTCGACAATTAATTATTCACGAAATAATTACACGATTGTGTTTCAACGAAACATAGTTTTATTAATCATATCAAATTAAATATCGTCGCTAGCTTTTTATATATCATTCCTGATAGAACAATCATTTTCAACGATGAAACGAGTTTACAAATTACAAGTGTCACAAGTGCAAGTGTTAATTGGTAAACGAATATTAATTTTTGAAGCCATTTAAATTATAAACTTGCTCTTTTTTTTCTTCTTCTTTGCTTAGCCTTTCCTGAGTTTTACAAATTTACCCTCGTTTGAATTTTGCAAGTGTTGCGAGTTAAAATAACCGAATCCCTGAAAAGCAATCCGAAATAGAAACTGAATCGATCAGAAACAGATTTACATATGGATGATATATTAATGAATTTTTAATAGGAGAAAATCATGTGTTATTTTCGTTAAAGTTTTAAACGATTGAAATGCATAAAAGAAGGAAAGGAAAAAAAAGAAATAAATACTTTTAAATTTTCACATTCTCGAGATATACATATATACGTAAAAGTAATATCGATTATCTCACCACTATATTTAACGATTAAAGAATAGAAAATATTAATCGATAATTGGGCAGAAACAATTCGAGAGAACGTTTCGAGTTTCGTAACAGGTACGAATCGTTACTTTGGGCGGCGATGGGTTTCCCTTCAAACACGTGTCGACCAGCGTGCACAAACAGATTGATCGATAAGATCGGGCTTTCGCTCGGGGAAAGAAAAATAAGGGCCGATCGGGCGTGACGAATTTGATCTACAGTTTACAAGCCGACTATCTACCGCCATTATCGAATCGAGACACGGAAACATCGCGTGTAATTTGCGTAATGCATTGTTGGAACTACCGACAACAACGTTCGACAATAACTCTCTAATCATGATCAATACGAAAAAAAAGAAAGGATATCGACGAAAAAGAGCGAATTAACACGATTCACACGAATCTCTCCCCCCCCCCAAGAAAAACACTTATTACACAGAAATACAAGCGGATTACTTTTAACTACTCGCGAGTAGTTAAGTGTCGAGCGGCGCTAGTGTCGCTTTCTCGATTTCCCCCAAAAATTTAGCCTCCGTTGCGAAGATTCGACGATATTTTCCCATTTTCGAGGCAAGTCGGTGCCGAGGTCCGTGACACGGTTCCTTGGCTCTGAAGCCGCCGCTCGCGGCGCAAAAAAAAAAAAAAAAAAAGAAAGAAAGGAAAGAAGAGGAAAAATCTGCAGAGAGGAGAGCACCACGATGGAAGACTACGCCACCACCGGGGAGGGCATATCCCCGGTTGAGAACTTCTCCACGCCACTTTCCGCCTCTATTGTGATTTATGCGCGCGATGAGGGTGGCTACGGGCCACTATATACGGGTTTTGAGACGAGAGAGAGAGAGAGAGGGGGGGAAGGGTGATCCAACGTCGGCTGCCGGATGGCCCGCGATCGTCTTCAACGAGATTACAAAGGATCCTCGAGTCCGCGCCGGTCCATACCAAGCAGCCCCCTCCCTCCCCAATCCTTTTCAAACGCGTTCCGCATTCCTTCCTCCGTTTCGAGGAGGATGCGTTCGATGGACGCGGCTTATTATCGACGAAGATCGTTCTTGATGTCGCGTTAAATATATATATATGTATGTATGTATAGAGGAGGGGAGAAATTTTGAAAAGAGAAATCAATTTCAACGCTTCTGCTGTCGTTTAATATTTTTTAAATATTTTTATCGACAGCCTGTGAACTTGGTGCGAAACAGGAATTACACGTACACGTCACGAAACGAAGGAGCAGCACTTATCACGATCGTGTTACGTAATTATGATAACCAATGCTTTTTTTTTTGTTTTTGTATATGTGAAACTTTGTTCACGAATTTTACGTGTTCAAATGTATACATGTTTCATAGAATTGGAAATTCGAGAGATGTTGTAATTAAGTTTTGATAAGCGATCCATTAGAAAAGAGAAATGAATCCGAATTTTGGAGAAGATTCCTCATCGGTTGAAGGATCAATCCAACGCGCGTTAACCTAATATTCATTAGCCTTTCAGAACGATTTAATTCGTAATTTTTCTTCCAATCATTCTTATCGTGGATACACGTAGCTTCGAATATGAAGGAACATATACTCATGTTGGAGCCAAGGTATTGTAGTATTCGTGATACAACTGGCACAAGAAATCGTGATTTCGTGCAAAGAAACGAGTGGAAAATAATTAAAACCAGGCAATCTTTCCTGGAAAGGAATCTTTCTTTGGAATGCTACCAATTATTCTTTTTTAAATAATGAAAACCTACGTCTTTCAAGAATTCATTTTTAAAAACATCTTTTGGAGTGACAAGTACATTTAATTATATTTGAAATAACTTAAAAATCAAATGGAACACCCTGTGCACATCAATTTCATTTCGAAAAACGAATTATTATCCTTTTCCTTAACTAAAATAATACAAACTCTTTCAGAAATTATCCTTTGGAACATTGGTACATTTGGTACATTTAATCGTACATGAAATAATTAAAAATTCAAATGGAACACCTTATAAGTACATAATTTATATGTATACAATCTACCCAAATATAAAACAAATCTATCTTGAAGATATTCTTCACGTTCCAAATTTAAATACTTAAATTTCAAGAATAACTCTTTCACAAATCCTTCGAAAGCAGGGATACAATCTCATCGATAATATATCTAAATCCCAAAAAAAATCTTCGAATGAAATCTACCCATAATTACGCTTCGAATGGAACACCCTGTACGTGCACATCCACACAAACGCACACGTAGAAAGGACAAATATGGGGGTAGAAAGACCGAACGTCGTCCTTTATACCTTAGGTGGTCCCCGTGGATCCTCCGGGCTGAGGATCCTCCTTTCGTATCTTTACCCCCATTTCATCTTCCGCCGACTCCTGTGCCGCCCTTATCCCCTCCCCACCCCTCCCATCCTTTGC
>NW_006263899.1:9653-12667 GCF_000469605.1 Apis dorsata | reverse complement strand
CTCTCCCTCTCTGCACGGTCACGGGGGGAGGAGGAGGAGGAGGAGGGTGATGGCGGTGGACGAAGAGGGTTGGGAGAGGGAGGGTTATTTTTTTTCGAGGGCACCGTGGAGGAGGGTGGATGATTTTTGCGACGATTTCGCTTGGAAAATCAATAGCCACCCCCGGAAGGCAGGCAGGCAAGCCCACCCCTGTCCCCGTCCCCCTCTCCTCTCTGTGATCTCGCTTCCGCCGCTCGAAACGCCGAATGATTTTTCCCCAGATTTATCGCAACGACTACTTGGCGTTGCAATTTTCGACTACTGCACTGTTGGGCACACTGTTTCGAAGGGGGGAGGGTGGCGATGGGAAAAATGATGGTCGAATATTCTAGTTTCGGCTCAATGGGGGAGTAGTAATAGTGGTTCGAGTTTCAAACAGGAAATGTGAAAGTGTTGCAGCTAATAATTTGAAATTTTCTTTCTTCCCCCCCTTTTTTTTTTTTATAAACAGTTCTTCGAAATTATTTTTGGGGTATGATCTTGTTGAAATAGAAAATGTTACTGAGGAAGACGGCAGTTTATCGGTGCTCCACCGTACATCCATGCATTGCGAAGATATAAGCAACTCTCTCGGCCGAGGAACGGAACACCTGTTCGAACTCGTGGAGGAGGAAATCCATAAGGTTTTCTCCCCCCTTCCTTCCTCCTGTCAGCGAGTGAATGAATTCTCCTCGATATTTTCGAAGTCGTGGACAAAGGACGAAGCACGTCAAGGAGGAATGCAAAAAAAAAAAAAAAAAAAAAAAAAAAAGAAAAGGGGACGCATGGGTTCTCGAAGCGAGGGTTGATATATTTTTCAGGCTTCCGCCTGAAACGAATTCGACTTGGGGAAAGAGGAAGGAATGACTCGATAAATACTTGTTGTAAATTTCGATCGATCCTGCGTTTCATATCTCGCTCGATCATATTCAATTTTATCTAATCATTACTTTCAAATTCCTAAAATTCGAATAATTGCATAATTACGACACGATCGAAAGATTCACACAAATCACAATAAAGAAACAATCTTCCACGAACGCAAAGCTCGTACTAATTGCACGTTGAACAGAGAGAGAGAGAGAGAGAGAGAGATAAAGACAAAAGGAGGGACGAGGAACAATGCCGGATGACCGGGCTTCCAACGGTTTCTTCTTCGGGGTAACACGTCGGGATTAAACGTTCCTTTTGTTCGTTCGAGCCCCAAAGTCCACCCCTCCTCCCGATTTTCTTTTCCTTTCTTTTTTCTTTCCTCGCAAGAAAACCACCTCCCCTCCCCTCCCCTCTACGCCTCCGTATTAGACCCTTAGGTAGTAATGCCCCCCTCCGCAATTTCGATCTCTCTCCACCCATCCACCGAAACTCTCTCCCCCCCTCCTCTCGGCTTCCATCCAAGGAAGGAACACGAGCAACCCCCGTCGTGCCCTTGCAACCCCCTCGACGGCCAGGTTACCCGTCGTACGAGCGGCGGGTCTCGTTTCTTCCCAGCAGGAAGGACGTCCGTGGGGCCAAGGAAAGGGGAGGGGTGGGGTGGGCGGAAGGGTAAGTTTCTTGTTAGGGTCCAGACACACTGGCGACTCTCTCTCTTCCCCAAGTCGGGGTATGGGCAATGCGCGCGGAAAGGGGGCGGCGAGGAGGAGGAGGAGGAGGAGGAGGAAGGTAGCGAGGGGTGCAAACAACCCCCGTGGTGACTCGACAAACAAAACCACGGATTGTTTGAAGATTAAATCAGCCTCGAAGTGCAAGTGGTCTTCGGCCACTTTGTTGTCGGTTCGATTGCGAATACGATGTTGTGAGAATTTGAAAAAAGAAGGATACTATTATCCTCGTGAGGAAGAATAATCAGAATTCGAGGGGAACGAATGTGGTGGAGAAGGAGGAAGAAAGGAGCGACAGAATCGACGTTTCAAGCAGAAGTTCGAAGCGAGAGAGAAGCGGCGATCGAGTCACCATTTCCGCGGAAACTGTTAAAGCCGAGCGTCCAGAAAGAAGATTGCCGCGTTTTCAGCTTCGAGAATCAAGGGACGATCGAACTTGCTACACTAATGTAACGCGTGTCTCGAAACATTGGTCAAGTTTTTCGCAAATTCACGTTTCGTAGAAATAAAGAACTGAACTTGAAACATTGGGGATACGTTGGATTTTGATTCTCATCCTCCGTGAGATATTAAGCATAAAAAATTGAAACGTTTCACGCACGGTGTTGATGAAAGACTGGAAAGTGGAAAGAAAGGAACCTTAAAGGGGGAATATTTAATCTAGAGAGAGAGAAATAGATATAAATTCATTACGCTTTGATCTCTTCCTTCGTAATACGCGTAATATTTTCTTGCGTAAATTGGAAGGACGTCTTCGTTCCAATTTCTCTCCGCTTCTTTTCTTTCATCTCTCACCGCTCGTTACGAAACGTGTTAATAGAAATTTATACATAGGCAGCCGCGTTTAATCAGTCGATTTACTCGAACAATAAATGAACGAATTTAAAAAAGAAAAACAGAAAAAACGCGATCGAAATTTTAAATTATCAAACGACGAAATTACGCGAATAAATCTTGTTAAAATAATGCACCAAGTGGAACAAGTGGTGCAAGACTCGGCGCACGAGAAGCGGCGGAGATTTCAAGATTTCATTGATTAAAACAGGACACCGCCCGACAGGTTATTGTCGAGAAACTTGGACAACTAGTAGTCGAATCGACAAAGTATCCCCTCTCGATTCACCATTCGACTCGCCCACCATTCTAATAAATACAATTCATTCAAATTTCCAAATCCAAGAAGAAGAACACGAATAGACAACAATATTCCCCAATAAACTTACATCTTTCAAAAAATATCAAAATATACATCCATAATTAAATTCCAATTCCAATAACTCCGTGTAATACGACAAACCTAAAAAAAAAAAAGAAAGAAAAAAAGAAATCCCCCAACAATGGAGGGATCGAACCGCGAATCGAAAAGGATCGATCCATGCGCGCGACTTTCGAAACACC
>NW_006263899.1:8742-9039 GCF_000469605.1 Apis dorsata | reverse complement strand
GAGAGGAATTCGTTGAATACGAGCTTTGGGTATAGCGATGATTTTTGTTGTTACTTTGGCTCGAGTTTTTTTCGAGATTTTTTTTCTTGGTAAAAGGAAGGAAAAGATCGTTTTTCAAACGAGCCCCCTCCAGAAATTATTCGGAATGGAAAAGGATAATAATGTTTTTAACGACGGTATAATTGTTAATAACAAGTGACCGGAGCGTGGCATTGCGACGGTATAATTAGCTGAAATTACTACGTTATAAATGGGGGATCGATAGATTACGGTAATTGTCGTGGTAATCGAATGATC
>NW_006263899.1:4234-8733 GCF_000469605.1 Apis dorsata | reverse complement strand
GCTGATAAAAAAAAAAAAAGAAATAATCGACCAGTTTGGTCAACTAATATCGGCGACAAGTGGAGCAAGTGGAAAATAATTCGAGTTAATTCGATAGAGATTGAAATTATGTTAACAACTTTCGTGTGTGTATATATATATATATATATTTGTCATTTCGTTTGCCGAATATACAACTCGCAGGGAGTTTATTAATTTTAGATGAGCGGGTGTTCAAAACGCGCCGCTAGTAAGTTTTCCAACCGCGAGAAAGGGAATTAAATAACGAGTTTCCCTTTCTTCTAAAAATAATGCGTCGTTATATCGATATATCGAATACTAATAATAACCAATATTAATATTAAACGTATTAAAAAACGTATAATAATTCAAAGAACGATACGCATCGAAAATTACAAAAATTACGAAAATTACAAACTCCTACGAAAATATAATAATAATATACCCAACCCTTTATTTTCATTCCTACTATTTATTCACATCACAAAAAAAAAAAGAAAAGAAAAGAAAAGAAAATTAATCATCAGAAGCATCATCATCGTTCTAAGGAAAAAAAACATATACTCGCTCTTCCGAAAAGAAAGATAAAAAAAAAAAAATGAAAACGAGTGAAACACGACAGACACGATATTTTCGATATTCGTTTCCACGAATTCACGATCGGCCACCACCGTTTTCCATGAAACGAACTGTACCTCTTGGTTCGAGGCTCGCGCGTGCGGAAGCCTCGCACACGTACGTGCGCCGTTTCCAACACACAGGCTTGTATATTTCAGGACTGCGGGCATGGTTACAGCGCGGCGTGCAATATGCACACGCCAGAGAGAGAGAGGGAGAGGGAGAGGGAGAGAGTGGTGCAGTTATAGCGCTCGAAGCCTCCAAGTGCAGGGGAGGAGCAGGGGAGGGTGTAGGGTGGCCACGAGCGGAAGGGGGTGGGTTTTAGTGCGCGCTATAGTGGACAGAGACTACGGTGGACTAACTGGGGCTCGTGTTACGTTCGCTCGCCAGAGGAGAGGCGAACTTAGCGCACCTACACTATCGCACGAAAGTTTGCTGAGTGCAGTTGCTCGCGAAGGCGATAAACAGCTGAAAATCTACAACACGTGTTCCCATTCTGAGAGCGCGAGACACGGATGGACACGGTCGAATCTCTGTACGGAACGAGGTTTTCCTCCTCTTTTTCTTTTTTTGCTGAATATATATATATATATATATATGAATTTCGAGCATACTTGATTAACAAGAATCTAGGAATGAAGGGTTTTTGAAGGGAATGGTGAAGTATTTGCAATTTTTCTTGAGGTTGGTTATCTGACAAAAGAGTTAATCTAGTAAATGAAGCGAATCTAAATTCGTGTTAAATACCTATAATATCCCTTTCTGCCCAAGAATATTCTATTATTCAATCAAATCGAAAAACACATTGTCCAAACATTTCACAAATATATCTATCCAATCAACTTTCAACAATTCTTCAAACCTTAGTTAAAATTCGACACGAAAAATTACACACACACAATCGAATATTTCCAATAATTTGAATTCATGTTAAATATCTATAATATCCCAAGAATATTCTATTATTCAATCATACATCAAATCAAATCGAAAAACACATTGTCCAAACATTTCACAAATATCTAATCTAATTAACTTCCAACAATTTTTCAAACTTTAAATTAAAATTACACGCCCAAAATGGAATATTTCCAATAATCGTTCGTCACAATTCGCACACGTAAATCCACGAAAGGCATCCCATCAAAAATTACACCCAATACCAAACTTTCCTTCCACTCGTTGTAATATATAACTTGCCACCGGTTTGCTGGGTGGAAAATGAATGCGGGGGTTGGTGAGGCGAAGGCCGAGAGAGAGAGGGGGGGGGGGGAAGAATGAGGCTGGTGGGTGTACGCTCTGACCAAAATGTTAATTATTTAACCTCCAGGAAACTCAGCTAACGAGCCAGCGTACGAAATGAGGGTGGATCGAAGAGGGGGTTGAAGGATAGTCCACGTACCCTTACACGGCTAAACTTTCAATTACCAGGCAAGGAAGAGAGGTGTTTCCCTTTTCTTTTCTTTCTTTTTTTTTTTTTTTCTTTCTTTCTTTCTTTCTTTCCTTCTCGAAAAGAGCAACGTGTTGACACCTCGTTACAGGGTCGAACGACGCTTTTGGTCGGATGAAAAAGCTCGATTAATGGGATTTGGGAAATCCCGATTGGGATGAGATAACGCGCATCTCACGCTTTTCTATTTAAATCGTTAAATATTTTCTTCGATTAATTACATTTTTGTTTTGTCGAAGTTGAAATTCAATTTTGTGAAAAACTGATTAAATTAGAAAATTTTCTTCTAATGGAGATAAAGGAGCGATCAAAGGAGGGGGATATCGTTTTGTTTCTTTTTTTCCACGATTGTTTCGCCCGTTTGCGACACGAGTTTGAGTAATGAGATCGTTGATTTGAGTTTATTGACGTATGAAACGAGTAATAAAGAGTAGATGGAGTGGCGCGAAACTGGCACCGCATCAGAAGTTCGAAACAATGTCACATCTCGTCGATTGTACTTTAGTTGCGGAAAAAAAAAAAAAAATATCGTTCCACCACTCGTGTCAATTTATATTTCGAATATTATTCGTGGTATCGTGGCAAAAATTAGAAGAAAAATAAATAAATAAACGAATAAAAATTCGAAACGTTTCCGATTATATCGTGTATATTTAAAAAAAAGAAAATAACGATTGATTTGAACAATTTATTTATACTTCTTTACATTTCGAGAATCAAAGGAAATAAACTAAAAATTTATTCAAAATCGCCCCTTCATCGTTACATTATTCTCCTTTTCAAAAATTGATATCGATTTATTTTCAGAATGATGTGTTGGTTTTGCTCGATCTTTCCTCGAGACAAGAACAACAAAGAATAATCAAAAAAGAATAATCCAAAAAGTTCCAGCTCTTTTCTTCGAAGAGTTCGTGTGAATGATCCACGACTCGTTCCTCGTCGAAACTTCCTATCCATCCGTCTATCCAACCGATTTTAAATCGATTTGCGTGAAAAGGTGTGTACAATACGATGTTCTTCGAACCAGTTCTTGGCACGCGGGGGACCACGAGACTTTAAATTTAGACGCACGACTAGCCACTAAACCCACCTCGCCATATGCCACCAACCTTTTGCTTCCTGCATTTATCAAACTCACCTCGCTCTCCTAACTCGCGAGAATTATAAATCGATCGACTGCTACGAAAATCGATTCGAGATTTAGATTCTTTTTTAGATTAGAAGAGATAGAAGTACGACAACACTTCGTGGATGATTGTGAAGCACAGAATGTGAATAAATAATATATCAAAGTTGTGATTATATTTGAAAATATCACCCCCTTCTTTATCTCCATTAGAAGAAAATTTCGAATTTAACCGATCAGTTTTTCACAAAATTGAATTTCTTTGACAAAAGTGGGAAATATAATTAATCGAAGAAAATATTTGTGTTAAAATTATCGCTCGATTCGTACGCAAAATGTCTTGGTTCTCGAATTTATTACGTAAAAAGGAGAAGAAAAGAAAGACGCACGAATAAATCAATTGCGTGCAAAAAGAATAAAGGTAAAATAATTCTACTATTTTAAATTTCATCCCTTAGAAATTGAAACGAAAGTTCATCGTTCAAGAAAGATTCCTCCTTCCTTTTTTCTACCCCGTCCTTTCCCCTCTTTCGACGAAAATCGGAAACGGAGGAATATCAATGCGTGTATCAAGGAAGATTTTACGAGGTCGCCTCGATTATCGGTTATTCAACATCGTCCGGTGATGGTCGAACTCGTATAATTGTTTCGCGCGCTATCGCCTGTATCTCGAGCTGGCTTCGATTAGAACTAGAATTCGTAATTAGGCACGCGGCTAATCAGAGATCAGTCGCCGACTTTATGGAAATTAGAATGGATCGTGTCCGTTCCGATCCCGTAATTCTCTCTATCGTGAAAATAAGTTTCTCCTTTTTCTTCCAAATTTCCTTCAAGATTTCATCAATCATAAATCAGACGAATCTTTCCCTTTCTGCGCTTGAATTAAAATTTCCAAATTTTAATCTTTAACTTTTGTCCACATTCTCCGAGCTTCTCTCAATTGATTTCCTAAGTTGGAATTCTAAGAGCTCGTCTACTCTTATTAAAAACGAAACAAGTTCGTTACGAAAAGGGATTCAATCGCCTCCAAATCATCGAAATCAAAAAATCATTAAATAAATAATAATAGAACGAGATCAAACAGCTTTGAAAGCGGATTTTTTCTCCTAATCTCGATCTAACCGAAAGTTAGGGGTTCCAGAAAAGCACAACAGGTTCTCAGCTCGCGACGAGAATGTCCTTGAAGCTTTGCCACCACCTCCCTCTCTCGAAGGAGAAGGAGCCTCAGGTAAGAAGAGAGACAGAGAGATGGAAGCGCAGAAGGTCCTCCGTGATACCGTGATCCGCCTAGAGGTCGGGGAGCGG
>NW_006263899.1:2871-4064 GCF_000469605.1 Apis dorsata | reverse complement strand
TGCCCGTCCTCTCGCTCACCCTCCCCCTCCTCCGCGCTTACCCACCCCTCTCTCTCTCTCTCTCTCTTCCTCTCCCTCTTCCCACAACCACCCTGCAACGGCCCCCAGAGCGTGCTGGTGTACGAAGAGGGTGAGATCCAGGGGGTGGCCGAGGTGGGCTGAACGAGGGTGAAGGCCTGCAAGCTATAGTATATATATATATATATATGTTTGTACATAGCCTCTGTATATATGTTGGTACATATGTACATATATACATATATATACACGTTGGTACATATATATATATATGGCATATAGATATACCTGCCCTCCAGTACCGGAAACAGCTCCGTCCCGAGCTCAACCGACGTGGTAGCCAACAACATGGCGAACCCAGCGGTGCTCATATTTTCGCACGAGGTAGTCGCTTATCCGAAACCTATGCTCTTGATTCGAAAGAGAGAGAGAGAGAGAGGGAGGAGGATGGAAAGAATCGAGATTGGATCTTTTTCTTTTTCTTATGGAAGACGAGGAAGGAAAGGAAGCAAAAGTTTGCCTCGATGAAGATGGAAGGGAGGAGGATTTTTCCTATTATCTTTGTATCTTGACAATTTCGTCGTGGTTTATATATATATATCTATTGGAAATGGAGCATCGAAAGGCTGAGAGGTAGAGAATTGTATTAAAGAAGAGTAAGGTTGTATATTACGCGTGTAATTTACCACACCACGTCCACACATTGTATGACACCCTTTGAAGTGAGTTCAATGACCCGAGGCGCATCGATGGTGTTACGTTGCAGTTGGGAAAAGTGTTCATTCGGGTGAATTATTTCTTTCCTTTTTTTTTTTTTTTTTTTTTTCCCTCGAATAATTATAATATAATGCCTAAAAAAAATTGTTAATCAGGAACGAAGGGTTGAGAGAAAGGAGAGAATTTCGAAGGATCGAAGAAAGTAGGTTAAGCTAGTTACTAAAATTTGAACATCTACTTTGAATAAAAATAACGATATCCTTTTTTCCCCCTCCCCCCAATATTTATAACAATCATACGGTTTTTCGACGCTCTTTTCGACGTCCCCGTAATTAACGCTGCTTAGAAAGTAAATAAATGCATCGCGCTTGTAACATAACGCGGTGTTTACAGAAGCTTCGTTACAACCGGGTGCATAAACGCGGCAACAATTTTTCTTTTTTCTCCTCCCTTTTCGA
>NW_006263899.1:0-2752 GCF_000469605.1 Apis dorsata | reverse complement strand
GAAACGTTTTCGTTTTCACGCCCGATGGTAAAATCCGATCTTAAAATTTATTTCGAACGATTCTTCTCAGGGGGCCATCTTCTTCTCGATCGATCGAGAGTCGAATCGATAGAGTCGAGTGGGAACTGCTCGTTACTCCTACAACGTTCTCTTCGAAAGTTCTGCCTCAAACTTGCCCGGTATGGCATATTTCCTTTATTGTACTCGAGCACGAATCGTATGCGTATATAAGAGATCTTGGATTTAATTACATCGAGCTATATATTAATTTTAAAGCAAAACAAATTTCGATTATTTCTTACTCGAAACAATGTAATTCTAATTCTAATCTAAACAATATCCAAACCCAAAAGTATTCGAGCATAAAAGAAAGAGACGAGAAGGAACGAGTTTTCCATTCCATTCGATTCCCTCCACGCGAAATTCCCGCATTTGCCGATTGACTCAGCCGAAATTAGGCAAAATGAAGTTGAAAACTACGATACAACCGCGCCTATGTCGCGTGTTTGTGGTTCAGACGACAGGTTCAAAGCGGCGTTTACCGTTGCTTGGACGGTAATGGCCGCCAGAGAGGGGAGGAGGAGAAAATAAAAAGAAAGAAAGAAAGAAACACCAAGAGGAAAAGAAAGAAAAAAAAGGAAAAATATTAATGTTGCCGGTCACACGGGTCTGGGGACGCGTTTAACGAAGGGACAATTTGCACGAAATGAAGCGAACGTCTACGTCCTCCTCCCCTCCCTCTCTTCTCCCTCCCTCTTTATATTAATCTCTTGATTGTTCTTGTTCTCGTTTTGTTTTCGTTTCGAAAACACGAAACGAGGCGACACTGTCACCACACCCGCGAATAGCGTGCCTCGTACGCGTTATCCGCATCGTGTGCGAGATACAAAGGTACGCGTGAACACGCATGCGCGATGGCGCGTGCATCGCGATTATGGGAAGGAGGGGAATATTATTACGGAGTTGGATTGAAAAAAAATAAAAAAGGAAAAAAGGATACAAAGGGGATAAGGATAGACTGAGGGGGATGTGGTGGCGCTAGTTTGTTTCGTATAGGAACGAAAGTATAATTATTTGTAATATATATCGCTTTAAAGGGAAAAAGATTGATTGAACGACGTTTTAAATAAATTCTAAACCAAGTCACATTAATTTTAACGTAATATAAAGAGAAATACATCTCTTCTTTCGTTTGATTAAAAAAAATCGGTAGATCCGCGTAGATCTCGAACGAAGGGTGGAGGAGGGTTCACGGGGTCGGATGAAAATACGAACAGTGTTGGGCCACGCGGCAAATTTAATATATCACGGCGGTACGTATCATATTTTAACGCGGCCATGATACACCGTAATGTACCATTACCTGTACCCTGCCCAAAAATAATGCGGTGAAAGCACAGCGTTTCGCGCCAACGAGAACGTTCGACCGCAAATATTATACCATAGAGTATCGTTACGCCCGTTCCTGATTTGGAATTATTTCTTTTTTTTTTTTTTTTTTTTTTTTTGTTTGGAAATTTTCAAGGATCCTCGAAACGATCGATAATTGGGATGAAATATCCCGGGCAGTGAGATACATTTTTCATAAGTTATTTAAATGGAAAGTAAAAATAGAGACGAGTTATAGATTTCGAGTATTGGTATTGGTGCGAAGACTATGGAGATTGCAGAAATTCCTAGACCGGAGAGGATTAGATCTTTTATAGAGATATTATAGACTGTTGGGATTGCGATTTCTATAGGAAGATTACGTAAACTGTATACAGAAGATGTAAAATTTTTCGAGAAAGAATAGTACTCCTCCAATCTAGATTTTATAAAAATTAACGAGGATAATTATAAAAAAGTTATTTAAATTTGCAAACCCGATGAAATTTTAAAAATATTTGTGCAAATTAAATTTTGTATAAAAAACCGTAAGAAGATATTTTGTTGTCATCAAAATTCACTCAGGAAATGGAGAAAACTAAGCCATTTAAATCGCTTTTTATTTCATCCCGATATCTCAATCGGTTGCAGAGATACGAGGATTCAAAGTTTCCGTAGCAATAGTTAAGATTATGAATGGGCTCGCGACCTAGTGACTTAAATTTTTTCCTAGAAATGCGTACTACGTCGCTAGTCCGAAGTTTGGGATAGGTCAATGAGGCGGGAGTACGAGCGAGAGATCCGAATAAACGGCAAGGAAGAGAATGATAAAACGATTAAAAATTACTCTTTTCTTTACACGACGATATCTCGGAAACCGGAAGTCGTATCGAGATAAACGAGAAAGCGTTTCAAAGAGCAAGATTCCACGCTTCTAACGATCGTTCACTCGTTGACCGGAAGTCCCTACTTTCCAAATTATAGCGATTCGAATTTTTCCTAATTTTAATAGAGTTTAATCGCGTTCAACGTAAATGATCAAAAATTACCTTTCCCTCGCATCGACGATATCTCAGGAACCGGAAGTCGTATCGAGGTAAACGAAAAAGCGTTTCAAAGAGCAAGATACCGCGCTTCTAATGCTTTTTCACTCATCGACCCAGACTCGTTATCCTCGGAATTACAACGGTTCGAATTTATCCTGATTTTAATACGCTCTAATCGAGACATTTCAAAACTACGATTCCATATATCGGGTACATCGAAATAAATTAGATCCTCTTCTCGATTCTTCTCGAATTAGAATTTTCATACACCCGTTTACTATATATGTATATATATCCAAAACGTGAGAATCTAACGCGCCTAATAATATATATATATA
>NW_006263898.1:0-1055 GCF_000469605.1 Apis dorsata | reverse complement strand
GTATTAATTAAATAAAAACGCACAAATGATAAAAAAATAACTACACAAAAAAACAAAAATCAATTATTACGCACTAAATAAAATATACGTCTCGAGAAAATTTCGAACGTCTAATTGCCACGACGAATCAACGAACAATGTTACTTTGCGCTTCGATTTCGCGCATCGAATAACAAGATGGAGGGGGGATACGCTCGACAAGTCGAAACATGTTTGAACACGAATCCAATTTCTTGGAAATGAATATCATAAGAAATGTTTCTAGCTACGAGCAAAATATAAACGTTAGTCCAAAAAAAGTAAACAATAAACGAGAAACTAGATATATTTCACATATCTACAAACATATATACATTCGGAAAAATATGCGTCATTTCAATAATTCGATTTCACGAATGAATTTGTAGAGAATCTTAAAAAATTTATTTTATTTCAATACGATTAAAATGATAAAAAATAAAGATCAAGAAAATAAACGTATACGATTACAATTATATTAAACAATACCAATATATGATTTCAAATTCTGTCTCGAAATATTTCGATACGGGACGCTAATGACGCAATAAACGCAAAATGAACAATCGAAGGAAAAGACACAAAGATACGCAAGAAAACTAATTAATTCCGTTTTCATTACACTGAATGGATTATTTAAAAAACTAAATTAGCAATAATTGATGAATATAGTAACAATAAGAATAAAATAACTTACTGCGTAATCCGAATTCGCGACGACACATCCACTCCGCACAATTTTCAACTGTAGACTGACGACATGCGCAGTATGATGCGCACTGCGGTGCGCATTGATTTCTCCCGCGTTTCGAATTAAGGCACGTTCTGATTGGCTGGTTCTTGATGCTTATTTTTTTCATTCAAAAATCGCGCGAAAAATTGAATTATAATATAAGACATAAATTAATTCTTGTTGCTTTTAAAATCCTGTAAAGATCTATTTATTGAAAAAAAAAATTATTAATAGAATTACTAATTTAACAAGATAATAAAATAGTTTTAATATAAAGAAAGAATTCAATAAAAAGATTAATTAA
>NW_006263897.1:295621-311528 GCF_000469605.1 Apis dorsata | reverse complement strand
CGTGATATAATTATAAATTATATAGCAAATAATATGAGCTAATTGGCTGCCATCGCGATTATTAAATTTTGATTTTTGTATTAAGATATTTAGAAAGTAGTTAAGATATTTATTAATATATTCATATCTTTCTAATTTTTTTTTATAGTAATAAAATCCATGCTTATTTTTTTAATTTATTATAGTTGTAATTTAAATTTTAGTTTCTTGACTTCTTAAGACTTGTGGATGAAAGTAAGTTTTTTTTTTTTTTATTAAGAAGGTACGTGGATTATTCATTTCAAAATGAAAAATTTGATTATGTAATTCTTAATCTAAAAACAAATAGATTTAGAGTAGTAGAAATCGGTCAGGAATCTGAAAAAAAAATTATATATGCGATGTAAGTTTTTATTTATATATATTATACTAAAAGATAAAGAAGAAACACTTTCTTTTGAAATATCGATATTTTAGAAATCTATTTTATTCTTTGTCGATAATAGGAAAACTAATTTTTCCTCGGTCGGTATTTCAGAATATAAAGTATAAATTTCGTAAGATAAATCTGTATAAAATTTTGTTTGTGTCTAATCTAAATTAGACAGTATATCGTTATAAGATAATTTTTTTTGATTTTATAGATCATTTTTTATAGATCATTAAAAAATTTAGCATTTGAACAACTCATATATATTTTAAGAAAATATATTTGTTTTTATAGTGAGATAATGTAAAAATATACATTTAACTACAATAATATCGAGTTTTTATAATTTTTTTGTGTTAAAATTTTCTTATCAACTTTTTCAGTTTTTCGTTTCTTGTTTAAAGTTTTTTGAAAAAATTTGATGTATGTTTGGAGTAATCTTAAATTAACGATCTATCATTCGTAGTGAAGATTTAAGAAAATTCTTTTATTTATCTGGAATGAAATATATATATTATATTTATTATATATTTATAATATATTATCATTCCAACATGTTTGTGTTGTAGAAATAGAATAAAGACTAACATTTAAACGAATGATCTCCGTAACTTCAGTTTCCGATTCTACAACGATCTTTAATCTAAAATAACATTAATGATACAACACGAATTTCTATTCTAAATCTTCTATTCATATATATATATATATATATTTTTTTGTTTAATACTTATATATTTTTTTGTTTAATACTTATATATTTTTTTTTGTTTAATATTTAAATTTTTTTTTTTTCGAGAATCGAGAACAACATAAAATCGTATCAGTGAGAATCTTTTTTCCTCGCAAATTAAATGTCAGCAAGCGAACAAAATTCACCTCGAATATATTTAAATAGTTCCATATTTAAAATTGTATCTCGCCAACCAATCAAAGTTATCAATTTTTCTTATTTGGAATATTGCGGTGGAGGAAAGATAAATGGACCGACAGAACGATGAATAAAAAGAGAAAAGGGGATGAACAGTTTGAGGTGGATGGATCGGTAGCCATCGGTCGGTGGACGGTCGCGAAGAGGTGACGGAGGGGCTGGGGGCGGAAAGCGTCGAGAAGGCCCCGCGGCGCCATACTGAAGAGGGGGAAGCTGCCTCCACCGTACGCGAGTAGCAGTATGCTCGCGCCGCGGATACGCGCCGCACGTTCCTCGCTCGATCCTTTGCATACAGTGAGCCAGAATATAGAGAACATCAGGGGTTCAACGACTATGCTATCATATAAATCGCGTATACTCGCGCCACTCGATTTTCCAATTATCATCGATTCGATCTCGATTCAACATTACGATCTATTTTCTCCGTCTAGCTGTGAAAACATGACATTCAACTACAATCCTCAAAGAAACTCGAAGATCTCACGCGTTAAACTTTGTCGGTGTTTGACCCTTGCCTCTCCTTCTAATCGTTTCGCGGCCTGACACCTGTCACAGCCAACTCTTTCGCCAAACGATTTACCACTGTACTATCTCTTTTCAGCGAGTGTCGCTCTATCGCTTCTTTTTCGGCTTATTATTCGTTTTAATCATTGAATGGAAAGTTGAATCGATGAGACAATGCTTAGAAATGGAAAAGGGATTAAAAATTATCGTATGCCAAAAAGCATGAAAAGATTTTAATACGCGATGTTTGAAAACGATCAAAAGATAAAAGATCTTTTTCTCTGTTTATCTGATTTGAACGATAATTTAATTACACGTTTTTTAGTAATTACACTTCATAATAAAGATATTAATCTTTAAAAAAATTAACAAGTATTACGATATTTTTGTAGATTTCGCTTATCTTAGAGATAAAGTTTTTTTTATTTTTATTGTAAGTACAATGTTTGAAAATTATTGGGTTTTTTCCTATTTAGAGATAAAGAAAGGGCGAGGCAGTCGATCGCTTTTATATTTCGATTCTGAAACGGCAAGATGGAGATATTGGATAGGGAGGGGCGTAAATTTATAACGGGTTTCTTTCTTTTCGAAAACACGTCGTTGAACTTCTTTTGATCTTTTTTATTCGTACAATATATGACAAATAACTCGTGATATCTTTCTCGCGTTTCCTTATCGATACAAACGTGTCCTATATTTTGTTCCGTTTCTGTTTGTAGCACATATCTTCGTATTTTCATTAAGAATATAAAATGACATCCTAATTGTGGATATCGGTGCTTCCGGTGAAGAACGATCAAAATCGCAAAATTGTTCGAATTCGTGCGCCAACGTGCGAGATTTCGCGCGATGATGTGGGCTGTCTGATAAAACGTGATCGTTGCAAAAAAAAAAAAAAAACAGCTCGTGATCAAAGGACGTTCAAGTCTTTCAGCAAATTAGAAGGTGAGTAATTTTATGCGAGCTTCCCTTCTTTTAGTATCGCGATATCAATGCTCGAATTAAAGACAAAGAAATTCCAGAGTTTTCGCGAAATTTCAAATATTTGAAAAGATCGGTGAAATCATTGTTAGCGAGACCGGTCGAAGCGAATTTAATCGATAAATTCGGAAACGAGACATATAATGTTTAAGAGTTCCTTGTCGTCGAAATCGAACAAATAATGGAATAGTTCCGGGTAACCGTTCTATAAAATCTTTTTATCGAATTTCCGAGTCTTTATCTATTATTATATTCCACTTAAACGCTATTAACATTCTTCTTCTTGAATCGGTCGTTAAACAATGGATCTAATCGAACGATAAAAACGGACAAAGCGGGCAAGCATCGTTTCAACTTGACATAACGTCGTTTGTTAAAGATTCAGTCGCACTGATTAGCACTAAAAAGACAGACTGTGATACGTTACTCGAGAAGGACTTAATGCGACGATAAAGCGAAATCCCTTTATTGTTTGGATTGAAAGTAAACCTGTGTTATCCGCTAATTACCCGCTATAACTATACATAAAAATATTCAAACTAGTTGGCAGTGTTTGAATTTTCAACAATTTAATTTTTTCAAAGCGCACCTATTATAATTGTCTTGTGTTTTTCCGCGAGCTATCTGCTTGCAAACCGTGTTATTTTTATCGATAATTATCAGCTCATCGTCATTATCTCGATAATGAGTAAAAGGCCAACAGCTCGTGCACGTTTCTTGAGACGCTTCAATTGCAGCTTTCCCACCTTAATCAAATTTTCTTACAATAATCATCCATATCTCGACTCTTGACGCTAACTGGTCAATTTTCGAATAGTTTTCATCTTTACTATCTAGATTCTTTAATATCTGATAGATCACGGTTCTCAAATCAGTAACTTTTCAATGTCTACGAAAACAATTGCAATACATAACAATCCGACTTATGATTGTTCGTTCACGAAATGTTCAACAAAGGAACGAGTATACTCGAAAATAGGCTTCTTGGTTATAATGAAAAAAGCAAGCTTAAAAATCGTTGGTTTGAAGAGTTAGTTAGCGAAGAATCGTAAAAAGCGAACAAATAGACAACGCGATATCAATTTCTCAGCGTAAACGTTTGCGGATTATACGAGAATTGATTGCGTCTATTTACTCGACACGCGTGGCAATGCTTACATGCTCGATTTTCTTCTTAGGGAATATCGGTTATTGATCTGGTAGCCAATAGACTATGGAAAAGAGGGGAAATTTCTCTTTCACGAAGGGGACAAAAATCGTTTCGTTCAAAGATCTGGAAAGTCGAAAAATTGATAAATCGATTATCGCGCTCTCATAAGGTCGGTTGCGCAAATTTGATGAAAAATGTATGAATCGTGTCGAAGCGAGCCACATTTGAGGAGCACGGGATCAAAATACGTAATCATTATCTGGAGTCGACTTATCAGTAGCTATGTAAAACGAACGACCGATCATTACTAGGGAAACGCGCGATTACTGGCCTGCTAGCGTTCCTCGCTCCGATCATAGATGGAAAGCCTTTATGACACAAATGAGACACCAGTGTCAGCCGGTGGTAAACAGTCGATCGGTGATCATCGTACTGCTTAGACGTACGTTAATGGTGCGTGTGTAACCAACGTAACGAGTGTAAGAGTGTATTGGGCGCGAGTGCGATCAACCGGACCTCGATTACACCGTTTGTGTCTGCCAGCGAGTCAGCCTGTCAGCGTGTGCAATTCACGCCTACACCTACGTCTTTATTTACTTTGCTATTCTAACACTTGGCCATGAGAATCGTCGTTTTGACCGACCGATTTCCAACTCTTTAACCGGTCGTCGTTCGATCGTAAACGTGTTACACCTCTTCTTTGCTCGAAGATCGGACGTAAGAATCGGCGGATATGAATTCCAAGTGCGATCCGTACGACTCGAGGTAACGAGATTTATCCTTGATTCGATTTACAAAGGATTCGAGACGCGTGAAGTGAAATAGAATGCAAATTTCCAATCATTTTGAGCATCGTTTCGCGACTCGTGTCTTTCTTACCGACTTATTGCGCCAATGATATAATGAAAACAATTGATATGTCTTATCTTCTGGTTTACGTATTTTTGCTTTTTTAAAATGGAAAACGAAAGGTACTTGAGTCGAGCGAGATAAGGGGACGCTTCTTTTGTTAATTGAGAGTAATTCTAATTGAGAATAATTTCTTGATTCTTCGGGAAAAAGAGACGTCATAGAGTCTATATTGTAGATATACTCTTATATAGTGTAGTATATAGAAATATTTATTGTCGTTTGTCGAAGTTTGATTTTTTCTTATCGTGTTTAAGTTAAACGCGCTTTGTATATTTCCATTTTATCTTCGTTATTATTAATGTGTAAATCAATAAGATTTCATTTTTAGTTTCCATTTTAATATTTTTTATTTATTTCATTTTATCTGGATCATACGTGGCTTAAAATTTTCACTGGATTAACATGTTTGTTTAATGAGAATTAAATTGAAATTTAAAAACTATATTATCTTTTATCAGCATTATTGTATAGTCTATCCTTCAATTCATTCGACTTATGTAGTATATACATCGATCATCATTGGACTTTGAATGAATATCAAATTACAAAATTTTTTTCTTTACTCAGAAACGATATTATTGAAAATTCGTTGAATAAAATTTGTCTGGCAAATAAAGGAGAGATCATTTGTGAAAAATGACGCGTTTTATGTAATTTCACGCCGGAAAGTATATCGATAAAAAAAAGATAAAATAAATATTGCGAAAAAAATAGACGAAAATTACATGCAATAGCGCGAAATGTAAAGATTTTAAAATAACAAATTATCAATACGATAAATTATTCGATTTCGTAACAGTATAACGAAGGAATTGATTCTCAATAAAGTATATTTCGTGGAAATCGAATATCTTAGACATCTCTTCGTCTTCGTTATATCTTATTTTACAATTTTCCTTCTAACAAAGTTTAAAATCGTAGTTAATTTCGTATCACGATATTCATTGCGATATTTTCTTCGTAAAGAGAATAAATTCAAAAACCCATCGTTGTTTTTCCGGAACAATATCGTTCCAACAATCTAGTTGACCAATTATTCGGAAATAAATGGTTCCAACGAAGAAATTATATTCTGATAAGTGTTTGATTTAGAAATCGGTTGAAATTCAAGAGATGGTGTCAAGAAATTGGCAAAAATCCAAATTCGATTACGATCTCTTCCGTATGCTATAAATCGAATGGCGCATAGCAGACTCTTGATCCGCATTATCGGATGTTTCAATGATGATTCTCTCTGAAACGTTCGCAAATACATTCAAAAATGTATTGAATCGATCTTTCTTTATCAATTTTTCAATTCTTATCAATGAGAGCAACTCGTTTTAATCTCAAATCTATTTTCAATTTAAAGTAACTCTTATACAATAAGGATTGTCTCAAGCTCGCGATGAATACATATTTGAAATTTATTTCGAGCCTCGAGATCGTATAAAGGACGCTAATGAACTATTATTTCGATCGTTACATTTTTACGTTCCAATTATAAGTACCGATATCCAGAACGAGTGGTACAACTTTGTTGCAGACAATGCTCGTTACTCGAATCACAAAAAAATATCATATCACAAGGACTTTTTCATTTGACGTTGTTGTGGCTCGTTAATGCACTCATTGGTCTGACGAATCTTCCCGTTGCCAGTCGATCGTTGAAAATTTCGTACGCTTTCAGCAACGTGTATCGCGACGCGTTTTATTCAAGAATGCCTCCAATTCATCGTGTGCATCGATCGTTTGACATTTGTCCTTCGGTGAAACTCTCGAAGACGCGAAGAATTTTAATCCGTTAGATATCAGAAGCGTCGAAACGAATCTGAGAAATCGAATTCCTTCGTATTCGCGGATCCTCTTTCATCTTTTTTTTATATCGGTAGGTACCAGGTTGACCTCCAACAATTAAACAATTATCGTGTGCTCCCCTCATTTATTATCCCACTCTCCCCTTATCGTAACTGCGTACAAGAGGACCGTTCTATTATGTAAAACCACATATATTACATGTACACATAGGTAGAACGCAGATAATCATAGCGTGGTAATTATCCACTTGACAGCTGCTAATCCTCGGCTGACCGTTTAATGTTTGTCACGATCTTGACATTCTGACAATCAGCCTTGAAAACTTCCATATATACTTTCACGAGCTTTGGAGAAATTCAAATGGTCTGAGAAACCTGTTGAAGATTATCATTACGATGTTTATCTTATGAATGATTTGCTATATATATATGTATATATCTAGTTATCGTGATAATGTATCGCATACACGTAAAGAAAAATGTCATGGTTCTATGTGATCATTGAACGTGTTGCAATTTCATTATTATCTTGCATTATATCTTGTGGATTTAGACGATTAAATATTATTAGATAACTAGGAAAGTTTTATCATTTTTTTTTTTGTGGCAAAAAAGGAAGGTGTAAGAGATTTAGAAAATAAACTTTCATTTCATCATAAATATTGATTTTATAAAAGTTATGGTTTTGAAAGATAAAAGATTCTCCTTCAACACTCTCTATTTTTGGTTTTGGAGATAGAAAGAAAAATCTCAAAAAAATGAGAATTAAACAAGAATTTTGTTCCATTTTCTTTTGATTTTTCGTTCGTTCAAAATTATGATTTAATTATCGAAAGGAGAAAACAATAGCAATACATACGCAAAATATATTATGGTAAATATGAAATAATAACTATCCTTGTACACATAATTCGATAATGAACTTTATATTTTCTCACGTTAATGGTTAGCTATTGCAACATACACCTTTGTATATACAACTTTTTTCAATAGCCTTTTAAATCATTCATTGCGTTACGAATTAATTTCCTCTAATTTCATTTTTACGACGGTATTAAATCGTAAAGTGTAAATTGTACGTTATAAAATAATTTATCCCAACACGTATTATGCAAACAACGATATTGCGAAAAAGTTGGAAAAACGATATTAACGAAGAGGATGAAAGAAAGTTTTAAACGAAATCAAGAATAAGTTTTTAAAAATTCGTAAAAATGATCATAGATTCTCGATATTTAAAGCTCTTCGTAAAACGCAAAACGTTCACGATTCCCTCGTAAATTCGCGTCTCCTCGTCGAGTTTTTAAACATCTTTGATATCATTATTATCCTTCTTCGAACATGGTGGATCTGCGTAGTCGAGAAAATCGTATCATCCCAAAAGAGCCGCGCTTTTTACGATGTTTTATTACGCGAGATACATCTGCGACACACGTCGAACGAAACTGCTTCGGCTTAATAATCATCGGCCTCCGTGTCTAGGATCGCACGTGCCAACTGATTACGCGTAATCGAATGACAGTGTTCCCTTCTCGGTAATTTTCGTTCACTTGTTAGAATTTCATGGTACACCTACAATGTGCGATTTTTCCGTTTACTCATGAGTGGTATCGATTCGAAAACAAGCGTCTCTTTAACGCGACCGGATATCGCGCGTTTTCACCTTATCCCCGCTTATCTCGCGAAGATGACGCGAGTCAAATTGGAAGTCGAATCGAGTTCGAAGGAATCAAAGACGATCCGCATGCGATGCGGAATCGCACGCAACTCCTTCTATTGTTTCGCGAATAAAACGTGAGGCATTGTTAACTATTATCGCGATTCGAGTCCACGTCGTGGACAATTAAATTCGTAAGGGAAAAGAATATGGATCGTGAGGGATCGTTGAAGAGTGGTTCGTCGTAAGTTGCTCTGTTTGAAATAATCAATAAATTTCGTTTACGATTCAACGTGTAAAAATTGATTGGAAAGTAAGCGAGAAGAGGAAAATAAGAGAACGTGCATGCTCGTGCTGCAAATAAAGTACTTCCCGTCGAGGAAGTTTAATTATTATAAAATCGCGTGTGCATCGCCGGTAATCGCGAGCAGACGTCTCCGCACATATTCTACAAATCCCACGCGCGTTTTTCCTTCATAAACGCCGCTGAAAGACAAGAATTCGGGGGAACGATTTACACGTTATCGGTCACTTTCGCGTAGAGTCGCGTATATTCGAGAACTGTTAGCGAAGCTGACGAGTTGACGCGGATACCGCTTCGATAATCAGTCATTTTTGAAAATTGCAATTAATCTTGCAACTGCGGCGGATCCAAGGTAACATCGTTTCAATTTTCGTGGAGGGATACGACTATATTATTGGGATGGATGATCGATTTCAAACTTTTGTTGGAACGATTTTATCAAAATTTGTTGTTATTTTAATCATATTGATTTGACGTGTGCGTTGGATTTATTTTTTTAGACCGTGGATGCAGCCGGGTATCGGAGGTGGAGGTGGCGCGGCCCACACAGGTGGGACAGGTGACGACGAAGCTCCGAAAGATCCCGGTGTTCGGATCACTCATCAACCTTTCACCGAGAAAGACTACGAAGGTATCTAAATTTCTTTCGATTTCTTTCTCACCGATAAGAAATCTCTTTCGGTCGATGATCGAAATCTCCTTTCGCATCCTTACGCTTTAATCAGCCCGATAATACTTGTTCATGCGTAGGTCAGCTGGATACACACATCTGGCTTCGTTGTTTGCTCATAAAAAAGCGTTGCTGGTGCTTCGAAAATCATTATTTCGTTCACCAATATCGCGATTCTCGTCTGCGTAGAACATCGGATTCGAGGTCACCTGTTCCGATGCGATCTTGTATCATCGATTTCGATTATTTGACAGGCTTTTAACAACGTGGATCAGTATCGATTATTTTAAGAGATTTAAGAAACATGGAAATTTAAAGAGGCAACAGGATAGCAAATATTTGTCCATGTCGAAGATACAGAGGAAATACGTACTTGTAGAGAAAAGACGATAATATGAATTTCTGTTTCTGTTCGCTTGTATGAATTTTTATTATCGATAATCATAGGAACGTCGATTCGAGGAGCCAGTGACGCGAGTTCTCTTTCATCTGCTTCCAGGTCACAGAGCGCACACGGTGTATGTGGGCGTGCATCTACCAGGCGAAAGGAGACATCGTCGTCATCACAAGCACCATCATTCTCAACGTCAAACGTACAGTGCCGATAAGGATAATGTCGACAACGATAGGCCCAGTAAGTTGTCGACGTTTGCATTTCTGTTTCCATATATCTCTTGCTTTTTACTCTCATCTTTTCCCACGTCGCAATCTCGCTCCGTCTACTTATCGGATCGTGTTTCAGCAACAAGACTACAAAACTTTTCCCTCTCCCTCGTTTCTCAATATTGGTAGCCAATCCATAAAATTCTATCGCGACAGATCCACGCCCATCCTTTCGATTAATACGCTACCCGCGCGAGGGCCAATCTAATCTCGTCTCGGCCGATTTCTCATTTTGTTTCTCTTTGGCTAAGGGAGGAACGACATACGCCGGATAATCGATAATCACCGCGAATAGAAACGAGAGACAAATGTCTCTTATAGGTCACGAGTTTTCGAGGTTAAAGTAGTTCGCGGCGCTTTTACACCGAACTCGGTTAATCGCTCTCGTGCTGCTTCGAGAAGATCTACTCTAAACGGCGAAACGAAGAAAGCCTCTCCAACTCGAGACACACGAGGAGAGCTGGAAATTCTCACCAACTTCTCGGCTATTTCGTTCGATCGACGTAAATAGGGATGTTCCGACCGCTAAAAGTTTGCCACGCCGTTCCAAATTAAAGATCGCGGAATAGCGAGGAGATCCGCGCGCTTTCTTTCGCGAAAGTATTGTTAGAGATAAAAAATGAAACGACAAGAATGACGGTAAAACGAAACTGTTGGATGACGAAGGCGCATTCTCAAACGAACCGTATCACTTTGAAAACTATTCCCACCGTTGATTCATTCCCATTAGCGGTGGCCGTGTCGTTCAAGTAGCGTAGAGTGCGCGTGTAAACGTTCCATGGTATGTTGCACTTTGCGGCATTATTGAACGGTATATGGCAACCAGCCAACCACTTGTCACGACTTCTCCGGCTGTTCACCCTATCTTTGGCACACGGGATGCAAGAGGGTGACCGATATCGAGACTCGACAAGGGCCTCAGCCCTTCGAGAGATATCGTGCAGCCATCCTTTGTATCCCTTAGCGAATAGTAGAAAGCGTTATTTATTCTGTTTTTTATGGAAAACGGATTGACACGGGTTGATATGAAATTCGGGTTTCGGAAAGAGCTTTTCGATTGATATTTCGTTGAGAAAATTTTATTTGCATATTTTTTTCATTGTTTGACTTTAATAAAAAGTCAGCTACCTACCTACATTTGCCATGGTTGTTTTTAATCTCTATCCACTTTGGTATTCGGGAAAATGTGTTGCGATCGAGATTTTTAATTTCGTTCGAATTTATGTCGCAATATTTCGTATAAATATTAAAAACCTGGCTCCGGATTGTAGATTTGAGGAGATGATCGTGCTGAAAAAGAAAAAAAAAAAACGACGCTTGTGTCGAATCATCGTGAAATATCAAATTATGAAGAGAGTAATTATGAGAATCGAAATTGCATTAGCGTCAATGTTTGTTGTATCGTTGACGTTTCAGGACAATTGCTGATGACTCGAAGGAGTCGACTATCTAGTATCTGCGATCCCGACGGCGAGATGATACGTAAGCTCAACACGCAACAAAATTTTATGTACTATTTACACGGACACATTTACCAAGAGATCATTCGTACATGAATATCAAGATAGCTTGAAAAATATCGTGATTTATATTTAGATACGTCAGAATTTTACTGCTTAATCATTTAAATGTACTATCGGCGATGAGCCATTGATTTGAAAGAAACTACGTAAACTAATTACCATTCAAGGATATCTCGTCAAGGTTGTTACAATCGCTTCGGCAATTTGGCGGGATGGTATTTAAGTTCGATTAGATTCGTAATTAATATCTCACGTTATAGCGTGATGTATCTCGAACAAGATTAATATTTATCAGATCAAATCGCTCTGTGTATAACTTGTGTGACTCATGTATCATTAATTTGTTTATTACTGTTATATAAAGAGCGTTACAATAGTTAGTGGGATGCGATTAATGCATATTATCTTTTATTAATACAGATATAGTCTTGCGATATATATTTTTTTTTTTCATGGAAAATATTTCGTAACAATTTAAATCGAATGAAATACGAATGATCTCATTAAATATTTTTCGATATCGACACGCGATTTCACTTACGATTCATGCGGTAATTACAGAACAGCTTGTAATTATTCAAAGAAACGATAAAGAAAATGTATATTTTCTTTGTGTACATCTGGTTTTCATGTATTTTCCGTTTCCAACACTTTTCTTAGACGTGTGCATGTGTTCATGCGTCATTGTGCACGCAAAAGTTTGCGTTGATCATTCTGCACTGCTCGATCTAATATTATTCTATTTTTTCAAAGTTTTTTCCAAAGACTCACCCTTTAAACGATTCGCATTTTTAAAGGCGAACGTTTCAACCTTCTGTGAATTATGTATGTTTTACGTTTCTTCCCGATTATTTAACAATATGCACAACATATTTTTATTGTTACTGGAGGCAATGCGCTTTTAGCTGACAGAGAACGTCGTTGCATTGACAAAAAATACATTTATAAAATATATACCAAGGATCATTTGACAATCGTTCAAAATCATACCATGTGTTATGTGTAATGTGTAATCTCGAAATCTTTTTGTCATATTAACGTCATTCAAAAGTCGTTCAGAATCATCTCAGGTCATCCCAAAGTTGTACGAAGATCATTTCAAGGTTGATTCAAAATCATCTCAAAATCATTCGATGTTCGAAATTGTTCTACGGATTATTCTAAGATATTTGAAGATCGCTACTCAACGTCATTTCAAGCAATTTTAAATCGAACAAGTAGTTGTACTACATGTACGCGAATTCTTATCTATGTTTCGTTCGTTTTTTCCTTCATGCAATAAAGAAATTCGCGGTTCACGAAGCAATATCTAAAATTACAGTTACACCCCCAGCCCAGAGGGTGCAATTTATCCTGGGCGAAGAAGTTGGCGACGATGCACACGAATCCCATCCTCTCTTCTCCGAGATGGAGGAGCTCGTCAAGGATGGTGACGAGATGGAATGGAAGGAAACAGCCAGGTAATCTTATTCCCTTGTTAAATTCTATTCCAGATAACGACAAAATTTGTTTTTCCCGGGATAAATATATTCATTTTAACCATAGGTGGATCAAATTTGAGGAAGATGTCGAGGAGGGTGGAAATAGATGGAGCAAACCACACGTAGCGACTCTCTCGCTACACGCCCTCTTCGAATTGAGGAGCCTGCTGTTAAATGGGACCGTGATGTTGGACATGGAAGCGAACAGTCTTGAACAGATTGCTGATTTGGTTCTCGATAATATGATCAATAAAGGCTCGTTGCCGGCCGAGTCGAGAGAAAAGGTACGAGAAAAGGGAGACTCGTGGAGTACATAACTCATAGATAAATGAGTCATATTTCTATATCTCTTGTAATATATAATATAAGTGTAAATTCTAACGAGAAAAGTATTTGGAGAGCAGGTCAGGGAAGCTCTTCTGGTGAGGCATCGGCATCAACACGAGAGACGTAAAGATAACAACATGTCTAGGCTACCTATTATCAGATCATTGGCCGAAATAGGTCGAAATCATTCCTCTTCGAAGAGTAAGTTTGTTATCATCAACTTTTAATCAAGTTTAATTTGATTAACTATTTTATTAAATATATTAATAATTATTTTTATTAAAGATATAAATATTAATATTTAATTGTTATATGTGCGATCTTTTAGAAATCTTTTAGAAATTAAAAATGTCCTTGGATTATTTCGATTCATTTAAATATTTTTTTTTTTCGTATTTTATTTATTTATTTATTTGTTTATTTATTTATCTTGTTTTTCTGTAAATTCCAACATCCATTCCACAAATATTTAACCACTTTATTATTTTTATTCATTAATATGCCAAAGTTGAACAAAAATCGGACATATATCTACGGTATGTGGACCTTGATATCTGAAGTATCCGATGCCATTTCACATTTTCCAAGGTCAATTCACATTAAACGCATGCAAAACGTACTCGACATTTTCAGATTACGACTGTACGTGTGGTTTGCATGCGTTGTTGACGTCAGATTTACAGGAGCGTCGCGGTAGGGACGCCTACGCGCCCTCCGTCGCTCGCAGCAGCAGTTGTCCAAATCCAAACACAGCTCTACTTTCGAAAGAAACGAAAGATTTGAAAGGACCGTATCTTCTGGTTCCAGGTATAACATAGGCTAGACTGTTATAGCAGCCTAGATCGCCTTGGATTACGGTGCTTTCGCAGCTTTCTAACGTTCCTTCTTATTATCCAACTGTGTTCAATCCTCCTCATGTGTCAACAATTAGTTTTAACCTACTAATCAATACCAATTTTTATCCCACGGACGATTTGTATAAACGTGCAAACGTCAAAATTCGTGCAACTTATTTGGTTTAACACGGTATAAAAGAAAATGATTGAAACGGATATATAAATCCATCCTTTTTAATTTGTTTCGATCGTGGTATAAGATATTCACATTTGTTTCTTATTTTTCAATCAGACGAATTCGGCATTCCCCACGTGGTCGGATTCACAACATGGTTCGCGATGTGTCAACTAAAAGGTTAGACTGTCAGGTGGTTATTGTTCATATAAATTTTAATTGATAGAGTATAAAAATCAATGTCTTTCGTTTTCTTGTTATAATTATTATTACACTTTGTATTTCTCTCCATATTTAGTTTGTATTTTTTCTATCTCTTTTCCACTCTTTTGTACATATTATGAAATGTAATGACATAATATCTCCCGATTAACATCTCTTTATCGACGTTCGCGTCGTTTTATTCCTCTATTTTCGTTTTCCTTCCTCTGTGGAATTTTCGATGTTTACAGTAGTTAAATATTGCATAGAGTGGATTTGTTATCGGTCGGGATCGTGAAAACCGATTCAGAAAGAACGCTCGTGTCTGACGAATATCAGTTATTACTACTGCAACCGTAACTAACGCAGCAACGGATTCGCGGGAATACTACAAGCGATACATGTTCTCTCCTGATCGTAAAGTAGAAACGATTCAGAGGAAGTGCACGATCGCGGGAACGCGTAGGTGAAACCTTTACAATTCAACTAATCACGAGGCATGATCTTACGTTCTAATTGTATAATATGCACGATATGACTTAATGTATACTTTTAACTCGATATCATACTTAGTACTACTGTCACACTTTTTTAATCGACTAATATCTATCTTTTCAGAGTTTCGACTAATTTTCCTCTCATTTCTTCGCGATTTTGATTATTATTTAGAAAAAGAAAAAAAAATACTACTACAAATTACGAATTATCGCGAACGAGTTGTGATTTCGAGCGAGTCTCGGGACGCAACTGTTCGCGATACATAATTCATCGACGAAATGGGATTTTCCTCTTCTTCCTTCTTGGGCCCTTCCTTTGTAAATAAAGGACGATCCTGGTGTATGTTTCATGCTCATTTTTAGTGGAGGAATCGAATTCCGCTCCGGCGATCGCCGGCGCAACAAGTCACGGCAGTGGGCCAGCGTTGAATGCGGGTAGCCGTTTCCTTGCTATACCTGGTAATCTCCTTGTTGCTTTATCGTGCTTGCAATTCTCTTCTAACTCTTTAACACATCGGATAATCATCTCGTGACCTTGTAGATTTTCCGTAGAAATTATACAACTATACCATATATATGCGACATATATTCCTGAAAATCTGTGTGACGAATAGCGTCGTGAGTTGTCGGAATCCAACGATTCAGATTATAGAGTACCATTATTGGTACCATCGCTCGAAATAACATCCCTCTATATCGACAAACGATTATCGAGAGCAAGTGAGAACACGGAAAACAAAATCAACTCTGTCCTCGAGTGCTTACAGCTGCGTGGTCAATCTATCGGAAAAGTTTTACCGTATTGGTTACCGTTTGAAAGGGTTGTGCAACGTGGTCTTGACATTTAATAGAAAAAAATTGTTCGTGCACAAAATATATCTTTGAATTGA
>NW_006263897.1:290797-295556 GCF_000469605.1 Apis dorsata | reverse complement strand
TGAAAATTAACGTTCATGTTAAAAAAAAAAAAAAAAAAACGGGAGTAAAAGCAATCTACTATGTCCCGTATATCGCCTATAAGAGAAATTCTGGAAAATCTTTGATATTGGATTCCTGCAACTGGGAAACGCTTTCGACATACGAATGTAGGTCGCTATCCAACTTTTAATGGTCTTGGATAGAAATGATAATTGAGAGGAAACGGAAAAATATGTAGTCCTCGATTATAATGCCTACGCGCCTTCTCGTCTTCTCGTTTAATTTTACCTTGGAAAGACGCAGTAGGCGGTAAGCTAGATCTCTTTCAGGCCAAGAACCAGGCCCTAACGGAATGGATCGAAGTCCGAGTAGCGTGTCAATTAGCCGAAATCACAGTTCGTCCGCCTTAGAAAATGGAGATGCGAATCACAAGGTTCGTAATTTTTAATGATCGAATGATTCCCACTGTCGAGTAATTCTTTATTCTTCGCTCTTCATCAGGGTAATACGCATTTTATGCGGAAGATACCAGCGGGAGCCGAGGCGAGCAATATTCTCGTAGGAGAGGTCGATTTTTTAGATAAAACTCTATCGGCTTTTATTCGATTGAGCCAAGCTGGAATAATGGGTGATTTGACGGAAGTTCCTGTGCCAACGAGATTTATATTTGTTCTGCTTGGACCAACGGTAAGATTTTTCCAAAGATCTTTTACAAAAAAAATAATAATTCGTGTCTGAGTATAAATCGATTCGAATTCGGATATCGGAATTATACGATGAAACATTGAAAGTAGAACAATCGTGTATACCTATCGGGTAGAAATGTAGATTCTCGGGTAACTCGATGAAAAGCTCCTTTCGAGTAATTAACGTTTTAACGAAGTAATTGAGCACGCTGATTGCCTGAACTATTCTCGATCTCGAGGGTCCGATACACAAAACAATTTCTACCTAACTTGAACGAGAACTATCATTTGAGATTGTCTCTATTCTCCAATTCATTTCAATCATTTGTCGTGTTTTCCTGATATTATATTGTTTTATCTTTTGGTTATCGATCATAGCGAAACACGAGATAAATAAATTAATCTACTCGAATCCATTAGATGGAATAACGATACGATGGATTTTTAGGGAGGGCTCACAGGTTTCCACGAGATTGGTCGTGCAATGGCTACTTTGATGTCTGACGAGGTCTTCCACGATGTGGCTTACAAGGCGAAGAACAGAAATCATCTTCTCGCCGGAATTGACGAGTTCTTGGACGCGGTCACGGTTCTACCACCAGGAGAATGGGATCCTGCAATCAGAATAGAACCGCCTGCTGCCATTCCTTCGCAGGTACGATATACGATCAGACGAAGAACGATCCGTGAATTAATATTTACAGGAATTCATTTTAATAATCAATTTGCTTAGGATGTAAGAAAACGACCAAAAGAAGAAAAACCGAAAGAAGAACTGGACGAAGAAGCTGATGAACAAAAATTGAGGGAAGAATCCGGACTCTCGAGGTCTGGTAAACTTTTCGGTGGTTTGATAAACGATATCAAGAGGAAAGCGCCGTTTTACTTCTCCGATTTCAAAGACGCGTTGGCTCTTCAATGCGTAGCCTCTTTTATCTTCCTATACTTTGCCTGTCTCTCGCCTATAATCACATTTGGTGGTTTATTGGGCGAGGCTACGGGAAAAAATATGGCCGCCATGGAGTCGTTAGTTTCTGGTTTCGTTTGCGGTATCGGATATGGATTTTTTTCTGGACAACCTTTAACCATCCTCGGCTCAACCGGTCCCGTTTTAGTCTTCGAGACGATAGTCTATGAATTCTGCAAGTAAGTGAGTTCTTATATGATATAAGGCGTTGCTCGTTGGCGTAACGAAATTGTATCGATATGCTCATAGGAAATCGGATTGGAACTACATGTCGTTCCGTTTTTGGATCGGCTCATGGATAACCTTAATTTTGGTAATTCTCGTAGCGATCGACGCTAGTGCTTTCGTGTGCTACATCACACGTTTCACAGAGGAAAACTTCGCCACTCTGATCGCGTTTATCTTCATCTACAAAGTAAGTAATCGATTCTTATATTTCGACTATTTTGCAATTTTGTTACCTTGGTGGATCTTAATTGCGCAACCGTGTCCTTCTAACGCGATGCGACTTAATTGGATGGGATATAACTGTATGTGCTTCGCGAATCGCATCATCAGCGAAATCGCCTGCATTTGGGTCACGAATTGCAAGGTATACGCTTCTAATCGAAGCGCTTCTCGCGGGCTTCAAAACTTGAATAACTTGAAGTTCGATTGACCTCGATCTTGATGAGAAAGTGGTGGCTAAAATCGAATACTAGCTTTACTAGCTTAAGCTTTAATTTAATCCATCAGTTTCTTAATACAGGATTTAGAGAGGATATTTATAATCAAGTAAGAATTTCTATATTTCAGGCCATTGAAAACGTATTGTCCATCGGCAAGAAATATCCTATTAATACCCATGCAAACGATCCGTTCGATTACGAGTGTTGGTGTAGGCCACCGAATGGCAGTCTACCGTCTAGCTACGACAACGTTAATTGGACGGCGCTCGATCAAAAAACGTGCCAGGTTAATTGAACGTCACACATTGAACTACTACTCGTTAGCCGAAATTACAAACTGCTGCAACGGCAGCTTGATTTCAAGACCGTGTCTGACTCGACACAGTGTTATACCACTGATGAATCGTTTTTCTTTCAGAATTACAACGGTACGCTAGTGGGCGATGGTTGCAACTTACCGCACTATATACCTGATGTGTTCCTCATGTCAATTATACTATTCATGGGCACATTTCTGTTATCCGTTGAGCTCAAAGACTTCAAGAACGCTCTCTTCTTTCCATCGAAGGTATAGATACGTTTACGCGTCGCGTAAAACCAATTACCATCGATTTTTTATCTCTTCGCGTGTATAATGTAGGTCAGACAAGTCGTTAGTGATTTCGCGGTGATAATAGCAATTTTTTCGATGAGTACTCTCGATCATTTCGCGAATATTCCGACGCCGAAACTCGAGGTACCAACGGAATTCAAGCCAACGTTGGCAGATCGAGGATGGATAATCTGGCCTTTTCAAAGTAATCCATGGTGGAGCGCTATTGTTGCAAGTCTGCCAGCTCTGTTAGGTACTATATTGATTTTTATGGATCAACAAATCACAGCCGTGATAGTAAATAGGAAAGAGAATAAATTAAAGGCAAGTTTTTTTGATTCTAAAAAAACGATCAAAGTATTATTAAAAAATTCCAAATCTATAAATTGTATTGTTCGTATTTAGAAAGGATGTGGCTATCATTTGGATCTATTCGTTCTCGCGATTCTGATAGAAATTTGCTCGGTAATGGGATTACCCTGGTTCGTAGCGGCAACGGTGCTTTCGATTAATCATGTGAACTCGTTGAAACTGGAATCGGAATGCGCCGCACCAGGAGAAAAACCACGATTCCTTGGTGTTCGCGAGCAACGAGTAACGCATATTTTAATCTTTTTGATGATCGGTTGTTCGGTCTTACTCACACCAATGTTGAGACACATACCTATGCCGGTATTATTTGGCGTTTTTCTTTATATGGGAGTCGCTTCATTGAAAGGACTTCAATTTTTCGACAGAATTTTAATTATGTTGATGCCGGTTAAATACCAACCCGATTATATGTTCCTTCGACAGGTGAGATAATTATAAAATGTATAAGTAATTGTTCGTGCGATCCGAATGTTTCACGATCTAAATTTTTTTCAGGTACCATTGAAACGCGTACATCTATTTACAACGATACAATTGACTTGTTTAGCCTGTTTGTGGATCATCAAATCCTTCAGCAGTACTTCCATTCTTTTCCCTTTGATGGTTAGATATTTATCAAACGATGATAAATCAAGAACGATGTTTAATATATTGATTGAGTATTTTATTATCTTATAGGAATATTATATGATTTATTATTATTTATTATTTTTTCTCACTCGAATGATATTTCACACAGCTGATGGTGATGATTGGAATACGCAAGTCCTTAGATTTGATGTTCACGCAACGGGAGTTGAAGATCCTGGACGATATAATGCCGGAACCAAGCAAAAAACATGCCGAAGATCTTCGTCAATTGGAGAGCGGCGAGGTTAGCACCGTGAGACGAATACTAAATATCATCATTGGTCGTAAATAGCACACAAAAAGTGATCGCGTGGCTAATATTTGCCCCGTGGTCACGGTAACTGTCTGCGACGAGCCCACGTTTTGTCGGAAACACGAAGAAGAACGCGATATTTTAACGATTGATCGTATGAAAGTGGCCTAAATTTTTGCTACGCGTGTTCTAGCGAAACAATACTCCTCGCCATACGTCGTCTTTTCGCTGTTCTCGTTAATGTCTTTCCGATCGAAGCAATAATAATTTGCCATTAAATGTGCCTGAATGACGAGGATGGCCTGCACAAAAATTAATGAAAAATAGATATGTATTCCGATGGTTTCATAACGTTTACAACTAAAATAATTATCTCGTCGCACATACGTAATTGCGCGTGTTAAAATACTCGGTCCGACCAGTATTAATTACATGTAATAGTTATACCATCGTTCGAATGATATCATTTTGGATACAATTATTTTAAAACCTAGATAAATTTGTTATTGTAGTTAAATTATACCGATTATAGATGAAAGTATATTTATCAAAGATATTTATATCATCGAAAAATTCATATGAAATTAATCATAGTATGATCATTATTGACA
>NW_006263897.1:281219-290571 GCF_000469605.1 Apis dorsata | reverse complement strand
AATTTTTTTCTTTTTTTTTTTTTTTTTTTTTTATTAAGTTTCTAAAAAATCATTTTACGACAATACACAGAACAAACTATAACGAAGTCAATGTTTCGATTATCTTTCGAGACACATGATGTATCGGCTTAATGTATCATCGAACACATTGCCTACCTTACATATGAAAAATACATCATTGTTTAAGAACACACACAAATCTATCTGTAATCCCAACTTTTCCTTAGTATTTATCAACACGTTCAGCACACAATATACAAGTAACATACACTTTGTTTGCATGTAATCACCAAACTCCTCCGACACGTGTAGGATACACGTAGATTATACATTAGAATCGGATGGATCTTCGATATCGAACAGAAATCTTTTCTCGCTGCAATAGCGATCAAGTACCTCCTCCTTCTTAACAGACATTCAATCACGAAATACTTTTTAAAAGAAGCAAGATCAAATAAACACCACAAATTAAAGAACACACAGTTACAGAGAAATATATAATTTTCGAGGGGATAGAAAGGGGGAGAGAAAAAAAAATATATAAAAGATAAAAAAATCCTCAGAAAATCGGAGAATGAGAGAGAAATCTATGAGGAAATGAAAGAATGGCAGAGACATAAAGGTATCCAGTGGTCGTCGAATCCTGCGGCTGTCATCGGTACGTGACCACAAGCGCACGTCCATAGTTCCTCAGCATCGAAAATTTTTAACATTTGTATCTACATCCCTGCTGAAGATTACACCTTTACGCTGAACTTCAGATGTCGTGCACTGTGTTTATATATTTTTTATGATCGTGGCAATGATGGCATAGATCTCGACCATCGTTTCCAGCGATTCGTTTTATCGGTAGTGTAATTATAATATCATGAATTAATGAAATAAGTATATAAAAAGAATAATAGAATGATTGAAGCGATTCGGCTCTGCACGAGTCACGAAGGCTATTTATTCCACGCGACACCTGCTCGTTCTCAGCCGAATGCAAATTTCACTTTTTTTTTTTTTTTTTTTCATCTTCCAGCTCGAACGATGCTAACCAAAATAACCGCTTTTTTTTACGCCTAAATCCACTGTTCTTCGAAGTCTATGGAATACCAAAATCTATGGTAGTGCAGAGAAATTTGCTGAGCTCAATGCATGGCTTGATTTTTTTTTTTTTTTTTTTTTTTCTCCTTGAAATTAACGAGATTTAAGCATTGAAGCTGAATTTACAATCTGTCTCTCAGGAACAAAACGAATCCATCGGATATGGTCCATCAGGTAATATACAAATCTCATTGGCGAATGGCAACATTATGAAAATTCCAATGGCGAGCATCAATATCAGCGAAGAAGTGAATAAGACAGGGATTTGGCAACAAGTAAATGAAGGCAACGAGAAAATGAAACAAGTCAAATTGATCAAGTACGTTTACCTGATTTAGCTGAAGTAATCCATTACCATTCAGTGGTTTAATGTGACATTGATAAATTGATTCGAATCTAGCGCGGGAAAGCAAAAAAAGCACTCGAAGAAAGATAACTTGTTGATGGCCGACGAGACTACGAGGCTGACTACGATGACCGAAGAGGATGAAGATGACAGTGGGATCTCTATCAAGGTGACAAACGTAAATGACTCTAAATTCTAGCCACCACCACCATCACCAAACCGATAAATCACATGGCAAGTCACACAGCAAGAGCACCAATACACCGGCATGCAACATACCCCCATGTACGCTACTGTGTGAGTAAGAGTATAAAAGGGGGCTGCACGGAACCCTCGAACGGAGTCGTCTTTTAGATATAGATTTTTTCTTAGGAGCCATGACGATTCCGATAGAAAAGAAGATCTATTTTCGGATCCACTTTCGATTGTATTATGCGTTGCATAATTAAGTTGCAGCATGCAATATTCGTCAATAAGTATCAAAATAAGAAGCAGCAGAAAAGATTTCGATGAATCTGTGATCTCGGTTCTCTACATATATTAATATTACAATATTTTAATTTTAACTTTCACTTTGCACTTTGCGATCTTTATCGTTGCATCGTAGATTAATTCTATTATTTGCATGAAAAAACTTTTGTACGAAAAAACGATATTATTTGTTGCGATAATGTAATCTGCGTGTAACATAGTTTTGATATAATAACATATGCTTAAATTCAATTTTTAAACGAATATTTGCCATCACGGTTCATTCGATGCTCCGCTAAATTTCAAAAAATTTTTAATGATTTTCATGTACGTTAAATGCTTGTTTAAAACGATTGGCTTGTCTTTGATGCGTTTCGGCAAATTATGCGAAATATTTGGTTTGATCGTTTCAGGTAGACTTGATACGATCGAAGGAAAGCATCAGCCCGTTAACGATTAACGGCACTACTTCGGCCGAGACTTCTGTTTAACGAAAACAACGCTACACTGGGAACGATTCGCGAGATCGTTTTTAATCGTTAAAATATCCCGAAGATTCCATTACGAATTAATAGATACAATATGTTTTAATTTTTATCGTACGCGTTATTGCCAGCCAAGATACAAACACAATTATGGTGAATCGTTGAAAGAAAATTATTACGAGAACAATAACCAAGTTGAAGCATATGGAACACTTTGATACTATATGAAAGTTTAAACAGCGATAAAAATAAGTGAAAAATAATTTTTTTTTTGTTTTTACAGAGAATAAAATCGCATGCGAGACTATCTTATCTCATTGCATTTGTAATTTGATCGAGTGCAATTAATGAGTGCCACTGACATATATCTAGATTGTAACTAACATGAACGTATTTTATTCATATAAAAAAAAGAAAAAAGAAAAAAAAAAGAAGAAAATGAAGAAACGCACATGATTAAAATTTAAAATAAAATGTTTTAGCTTTAAGATTCGATTCACTGATAATTTGATGCGTGAATTGTCATTTATTGAATCATGAATTTATTGGTGAAAATATTCTTGTCAGTGTGCAATAACGTGTAATTTGTAATTTAACGATTATATGAATTAAAGATAGTTCGTGCCCATGATAACTATGCCAAGAAAACCCCTTTGATATATCGACGTTTCCTTCGAGGGATGTCTCGTAGAGAAGCTTGGCCGAAATGCAATATGTCCTCGATCATAAAAAAAAAAGTCGAAAGATAGATAAAATTCATCCTCGACGAATAAATTATGCAATATTAATAACTTTTTTTTAACTCGATTGGTTTTTATGCAAATTCTTAAAGAGTATTTTTTGAAAATTTTCGATATACGTATAATACCGGCCAATAGCGACAATATCAATATTATTTAATAGAATAAATGTACATCTTTTTTACTAATGAAAATTCGGGAAGAATTAATAGAGAGAACCATTTTTCATATTTTTTATCAAAATTTTAGCACGACTGAATTTTTCCATGTCCATAACGCCGTCCCTTGAAGGATGTCCTTTTTTTCAAGAAAGGGAAACGAACAATGAGATTTTTATCATACTGCAGTCTTTCACATAGTAAGTGTAACGATCTTGATTTTTAAAAATTTAAATAAAAATTTATGCGGATCGTTGCACGAATAAGTTGTCATTTTTCTTCTTCGATTTTCGACCCGATCGATGGAAGCGAGACGATTAGTGTGAGAAGATTAAAAGAGAATATTTAATACGATATTTTTCAAATGACACGTTATCAAATTATTATACACGTTAAATTTCCAAGGCTTTACAAATATAGTCGAAAATTGCGTGATAAATCGATAAATGAAGAACGATTGAATTCTTTGTATTTCGTGAAAAAAACGTTGTAAATTAAATGACATAAGAATGATAAGGGGCATTAATAAGCCTCATCCTCATACAACATATATTGGAACATTTCCATTGATATAATTACAACAAAGTACGAAACAAGGCAATCGTTCGTGTTGATGTTACGTGTGTTTGTATATATTTAAGAAAAAAAATCATCTGCAGTTCTGTATACGCTCGCAATGGGAAAGAAGTCATTAATTGGAGCTATACGCGAACTTTTCTGATGATGATTTAAGAAATATGTTCGTTAAATCGCTGCTTAAGTATTAACTGGTTGTGATTAGATTTTCCACTGAGAAAGACCGTTATTTACGCCTTTTGTTTTAAAGATACACCAAAAAAAACACCATTTTGTATATCATGTGCGAGATAAATGAAATGTATCTTCTTTAAAAGATACATGTAAAAAATTAATAAAATGATGAAGAGATGTGAAACGATATTCTGCTAGATAATATATTAATTGCATATAGTAACGTTTAATTTGCATATTTTATAAAAATCGCAAACATGTTTACTGCGTCTTTTTTATAAAAATATCGTAAGTGTATATTGTGCATTATTTAGAAGATCTAGTCCAGCATAATCACAATGGAATACCAAAGATTTTTCAAAAATAATGATGATCGATCGAAGTTGAAAGCATAGAAATATAAATTTAAGCATAGTAATCATATAGCATCAAATATATAGGTTTTATTACCAATTTGTTTTGTATATATATATATATATATATATATATATATTAAAGTTCATCATTCTCGATATCATTTTATCATGAATAGAAAAGTATGTAATGAATAATTTTGTTAATAATTAAGCAGTATGTACTTGGATATATAAAGGATAAACAAATTGCACACAATTGTGATTGATTATTGGTGTGCAAACACATACAAGCGAGAAGACTCATTGCGAGCAACAATGTATATAATCAGCTGCAATCATATAATTCGCTGCCATGCATGCAATCGATGTATTAGTCCTCTTTAACGGAATTGCTGATAAATTCTGATTAAAAAAAAAAAAAAAAAAAAAAAAAAAAAAAAAAGAAAAGAAAAAAAAAGAAGTACAGTATTGATTATCAATAAAATTCATTTCTCTCAATTTATCTTTATTTTACATATTTAATGTTTTTATATTTATCTATAAACGTTTTTGGATAAAACGGAGAAATGAATTCTTATACATGTCCCTATAAATTTCCTATGTATCCTCTCTTCTCATCTTATTTCTAAGTATCAAAAATCGAAACAGTATTCAATTTGTAACATAACTGTGTTTTATAATGTGCGTTGCGTGCAATTACAGAATTTAGCATTTTCACTCGAAGTTTCCATTTGAAATTGAACCAAAATCACCATATACGTGGTTACTGTATTAATCATCTAACAATAAAAAATATCAAATGATGTATATTCGCCGCATTCAAACAAAATTTATAATAATTGGCCAGTTTTTGCTCACCGAATGAAAAAGAGTATTATCTAATGTGAAGTATCCATTCGCTGTAAACTTCACTTTTTGATGTAACAATTGAAGTGAAAATTGTTCGAGCTAGAAGATGTACATAATATTAAACAACGAAATCGTTAAGACGATCGAATTTGTAAATATCATTTTACCTCTATTTTTGTTTCTCGATCGATCGTATAATTTAACAATACATGTATAATATATCCAGTTTTTTCGATCTGCAAAAAAATGCAATTAAATTTTCAGAATAATTATTTTCAAAAAAAAAAAAAAAAAAAAAAAAAATTTAAATCTCCCTACCTCATTTATTACTTTGGTTACTTTCGAAGTTAGCAAAGCAAGAAGAGACAATGGCAATATTATCCAAATTATGGAATTTGTAATAAGTAAAAAATTGAACCCACCGTTAAAAAGTAAAAAAAGATAATAAGAGTTGAATAATATTAACAAAAAAATAAAAAAGAGTGCTATGAGAATAGAAAAAGAATAAAAGTCTGAAACTTCTCTGGAAATATCGCAAAGATGATCGTAAATGTCTCGAATTTGAATAAAAAGATGAATTCTTGAATAACTCATGAACACACATCGAGTCTGATTCAAAATTTTTAAATTTATATCATCGTATTTACTTCGACAAAAGCTTTGTATAATGCAATTTAATTTTACAAAAATTGCATATATTAAATTAAGCACAAAAAAATATTGAATGAAAAGCAAAGCTACAAAGATCAAAGGTATAATATTTCCAATTAGTTCTATTGGTTCAGGATTGAAACTTTTGATTTCAGTAATCAAGAGAATGATAAATAAGATTAACATAAATAAACAGATGAGAAATAAAACATTAAAAATGTTTTTTCGATTTAATGGTTGTTGCAAGTGACGCAACACATTCTCAATATTAATTAAATAATTTCCAATTTTTACGATAACTGATTGAAATATACAATAAAATAATAAAGTTGAAATCATAACAAAAGAGCCTAATATTATTATGAAAATTTCTATGATATTTGTAACAATTGTTTTGTGAATATAATTTGAACGGAGTATAAGTGGTATCGAGTAGAAACACAATACGATTATTAGACAGCTGCCAAACAAGTTGTAAAGTATTCCCAGTTTAGAACTGATAAAAAACATGGTATTTTTTGAGTTCTTCTTGTTTAAATTTTTCTGATTATTTAAAGAAAATGTGGCAAGACCGACAAATTTGAAGAAAAAAAAGAATAGCAAAGTCAACCGATGCATATTTCGAGACCAATATGATTTATCTACCATTTTTTATGTTCGAAAAAAATGATGTATGTACTATTAAAAATATATATTCTCACTTATATTTAAATATAGAAGAAAATTTATAGACAATACACTTTTTCTTCTTCTCATTCGTATGTAACTATCAAATATCACTTTTTTTTAATTTCGTTATTTTTATTTTTTGATATTTTCATTTTTTTAAAAAACGGTTGTTGCATTTCTAATAACGTAACGCACAAATGCAACAATTTTATGATTTACGGTTTATTTTATAGTAGCGTATTTGAAAAACAACATTAAATATTAAATTATATTAAAAGTACATGCAATTACTTTGCATGCAACAAAATTTATATGATATTTATTACTAATATCACAAGCGATCGATGCTAATAAAATCAGAGATAAGAAAAAAATTATAATAGATATAAAATACAAAGAAACTTGTAAAACTTTAAAAGAGTCATCAAAATCTACAGAAAGTTTTTTATTCAAAATATTTGTTTTTTTAACATTTTAAAAGAAACATTTATCTTTTCAGCAATCATAATATTTATGTAATATATAACATATCAGTTATTATCAGTTTATTTTCTAAAGGATACGCAATAAATTTTAACATAATTATTAAAAAAATAATTAATCAACTAAAAATAGCATAAAACTCTAAACAGAAAATATTTATTTACCTTTTTTGTTTTCAATGCACTTCAAAGGCATTTCTTCGAATTAACTTAAAAAAATGTAAAAAAAACTTAAATGTAAATAATGTAATAAGTAAATAAGTGTAACAATGGTTTTTCTGATTATTCGACGAAAAAAATACATTAATTTGTTTTTATTAACAATATTACTTTTACAGCATCTTTTTTTCGACAAACGTTTACAAAAGTACATTTATATTAAGATACTGATAAATACTGTACTTAATTTAAATAAAACGAACCGATAAATGTGTGCGAGGTTAAACAATTATTGTGCTATTACGAAAAGTACTGGATGCAAATAAATATGTTTATTTATAATTTTTTGACCGTATAAAAGAGATAATATAATTTACATTACATTGTAATTTTATAACAATAAGCTATACGAGTTCAAAAATTTCTGTCCTAAAAAATTTTATTTAGGACAAATATTTATTCGCTTCAAATTACATATAAGTTATTATAAAAGTCTTTTATGTGTTTTTTTTTTTTAAGTGTTTAGAAATTATCATTTTTCTAATTTGTACAATCCAGTAACAGTAGCAGCTTTATGAACACGTTTGAATTTTAAAAAAAAATCCTTATCTGAGATTCAAAAATATTTTATACAAATAATAAACGATATATTTTTATTTTTATTTTTATTTGAATGATATTCAATTATGCCTTTAAAGTGCTATGAAAACACTTGATTGAAAATGCAAAACGTTAATTTCAATAACTTATTGAAAATTTGCATTGAAATCAACCAATTATATGATTATTATTGACCTCTACAGTATGTCACGTTTCTAACTTTTACATATAGAGGAGTATTGCAATTTTTCTTTTTTATATGTACATTGGTATTTGATGTTACTTAAGTAGATAAATTTAGTATGGTGTTAAACAACAAAGACATCTATATATTTTTCAGAAATATTTTTTTCTTTTTTGGTATTGCCTTAATGACGCAAAAAAAATTGTAATTATTAAAGAAACATGTTATTGAATAGAGTAAATAATTAATGACATCTACTCTAAATCTTAGGTACTATATAATTAAACAATCTTCTTAACATTTTTAACAGAGTACAGAGTACAGACTGTTCATTCATATAATAATGGGTTTCCTAGTTACAGATATTACAAGAAAGATGAGTTATGATAATGAGAAAATTTACTAGAGAACCCATAAAATAAAATGTAGTGTCAAAATTGATCCAAAAGTGATATTCAAGTGCAAAAAAAGTGAATTCTTTTTCGACTTTAAGACACTCATGTAATGTACTATATTAGTACAAAAAAAAGTAAGTATGATTTTCACATTATCAGATACAAAAAGTCACTATGTTACTTGGCCTCTGACTCTTTTGGAGTCTCGCTCCTTGTAGGCACTTCCAATTTAACTACCGTAGGTGCATCTGTATTTAGTCGACTACCGCTTTCATCTGCAGGCAAATCTTCTGATATGGTTGCATCTATAAGTATTATTTATTATATTTTGCATGAAAAAAAAAAAATATATATATATATAATACATAGTTATATATATATTTAGTATACTTTACTTAACATATTGTTTATAATATGTTATAAAATAATATATAATATAAAATAATATATAATATAAAATAATACTTTTGTATATTTATTTATGTTAATAAGATATATATATTTTTTACAAATTACATATAGGTAAAATTTTTAATTCATTTATAATAAACTAAATTAATAATCAATGTGTTATAAATTTTTACCTGGACAAGCAGGATCAGACATTAAAGAGAATACTTTTTCTTCAGGCATATCCTTCGTCAATTCTTTGAAATGAACCACCTGATCCGAAAATGATTGCCAAAATGACTGCCCTTCAGGTATAGTAAACATAGCCTAAAAGAAAATGATAATATATTTATTTATTTTAGCTTGCAATTATATAAAAATAAATTTTATTAGAAAATCTTATATCAAATATATTAGGCATGTATATGTATAAATCATATATATATAAATTTAATATATATAAATTAACATAAAGATTAAATTAATTTAATCTTACTTTAAACTTGTTGTATATATGCTCAGACTTTTGTCTAATTTGTTCCGCTTTTTGTTTGAAAATTGCCTATAAATAAAATTTA
>NW_006263897.1:278947-280944 GCF_000469605.1 Apis dorsata | reverse complement strand
AAAAAAAAAAAAAAAATTATACCTCTTCTTCATCACTTAATTTCCAATCAGCTAAATTACCAATATATCTTCGCAACTGAAAATTGAATTGAATAGAATTAGAATAATTATAACGAATTATTATCGAATTATTGAATAATAAAATGATAATTTATATTCCCTTTTATTTACCCTTTTAACAGTTCCGACAATATGTGGATGTTTCTTCAACATTAAGGGATCAATTGGAAGTGATAACATTTCATCCATTGCTTGCAAACACTTATCCGGATATGCTCGATCTAATCCAAGATTGGATTTAATTTGAGCATCCAATTGTAAAAGTTGTGCTTCAATACGAAGCCATCTGAAATTAATAATTAAAATCTAAAATTTTGTCAAAATTAATATTATTCTTATTATTACCTTAGTTTATTTGTTTTACGATGAAGTGCACCATCTTTTGCTAACAATCGTTTTTCTTCATCTGGAACATGCACATTAAAATCGAGATAATCTTTTATTTGTTCTGGTAAAATTTCACCGCTTTCTAATTGCGCTTTCATTTTCATTGCATTTCTAGCAGTGGACCATTCCCATTGTGCTCGAGCCTTTTCGCTTTCAAAAGATTTTGGCTTATCCATGTCTAACTTGATTCCTACATATTCACCAGCAAATGTTAATGCTAATAGAACTCGTCCCGGGATATCTGAAGATGTCGCACCAGAAACCACAGTACCTTCCAACATAGGTGTTTCATCTAAATTATTTTTTTCTGTAAAATATATGATATTTAAATCTTTATAATTTAATTTTAATATAACACATTATTTTTATATACTTTTTATATACTAACTTTCCAAAGCTCTTTTTTTATGCATTGTACTGGGTGTTACTTGATCATTAGAATCTTCAATCTTAACTTTAGGACGACCTCTTCCATGTTCTACAATATATTTATAATAATATATATATATATATTATATTAAAATATTTATAAAAAGAATTCTATCAAATTCTATCAGTTTAATTAGATAAAGCTGATAATATATACCATTTTTATCTGCAATATCTGTTTCTTCCGAACTTGAAAAGTCAGCAAATCGTTTGGGTTTAATTTTTCTACCGCTCCGACTTACAACTTCTTTAGGTGATTCTTCTCCCTGAGAATCCAATGCATCTTGTTTCACTGAATCACTTGTAGATGCAGATAAAGATTTTGCTTTTCCGCGTCTTTTCTTTACTTCAGGTGCATCCTAATTTTTAAAAATTTTTTAATATCTCATAATATAAATATTATTTTTTAAATATAAATTGTATATAAATGTAAGGAACAATCGCACAAATTATTTAATCTTGATAAATATTTGTCGGCAATTCCTAAATTATTATTGGAGTGCTCAATGCAATAATTGTTTCTTTACAAAATATTGCATAAATGAGAAAATACTCCTAATAAAATGTATACATATATGTTATGTATGTTTACATTTACAACAATAAATCTAATTAATTAAATATATATTACAGCAGTAGAGAAGGTTCTCCTTTTCATAGATTTCTTTTTTTCTTCTTCATCAATAACAAGAGATCCTGTGTCCATGTCACTATCTGCAGCACTAACTGTTGGTAAATTATCACCTTCTTTTCTTGTTTCTTCAATTCCAGCTTCTTTAATTAAATTAAATTATGAATTTATATATAGCATTTTATATATATTTCAAATTTTATATATTTATTAATATTATAATATATATTATATATATTTTACCTTTAAGATCAGCAAGATTTGATGCTTTATTTCTATCATTTTTAAGCTCTTGTTCTAGTTGTACTAATCCTTCATGAAAAAATTTCCTTCGAAGTGGTTTGCCAAATTTTGCTTTATTTTCAATATAGGTATATAATTCTTCCACTTTACACACAGCACTAAAGTAAATATTTAAAAATCTCAATTTATTCTTTTATTTTATATATATTATGTTTATATAAATTTTAATATTATTTTAAAAAATTTT
>NW_006263897.1:268492-278651 GCF_000469605.1 Apis dorsata | reverse complement strand
ATATAATTTCTACATTATTTCACAATTTATATATAAAAATAAAATAATTAAAATTATATAGTATAATAAAAAAAAAACTCACGTTTCTCCTGTGCCATAAAAATAAACACTATATTTTGAATTTTTTGAATTAGGATCAATAACTTTCTCAACCTAAAAAAAAAAAGATATTATTTATGTTATAAAATATATTCATTTATAAATTGTTAAATTTAATTAAATTTTTTCTTTATTCAAAATTCTAAAAAATATTTTAAATTTTTAAATTTTATAATTTAGTTTTTGTAACTTATAATTTAAAAAAATTTTATAATTTACTATTTCTTTGATATGATATATATGTATATAAATTATCATATATTTTTGCGTATAAACATGATTTTAAATAATATATTAATATCAATATCGTGTTTTAAAATACCGCAATATAAAAAAAAAAAATAATAAGATTAAAATTAAAAATGTTACTATCATTAATATTTTTGATATAAATATTCATTATTATTAATTTCATCATAAATATAAAAAATAATTATAAAATCTATAACAGAACTTACTTTTGCTGGCCACGGTGGATAACCTCGAACTTTTGCGAAAACCTTGTCACCCGCAAAAAATTTCTTATGAAGCTTCACCATGTTGACGACAAACTTTTACAAGTTCAGAAGTAAACAGCAAACGCTATTTCTATTCCTATTATACACGACGTACAATGAGACTCATTAATTTTTAAGAAACATTGAACAAAACATTCCGAAAGCCACCATTTGCACGATATAATATCAAAAACACGCAGAATAAGACGCTGCGCGCCAATTCATGAGTCTTCAGTTACGAATATTCTCATATGAATCTATACAATATAGATTGAAAACTCTTAAAGTAAAACTGAATCTCTTATTGGGTGCTTTCGACTGTATCGATACCATATCAGTTAATCATTTAATTATTTCTATTTCAAATATTTTAATTAAATTCTTTTTTAAAATTATATTTAACATATAAAAAAAAATTTACTTTATTGACAAAAAAATTATAAAAAATTACTTTCTTTATTCTTTTATATTAAATGTTCCAACAATATATTGATTATTGAATATCATAATGAAGATTATTTCTTATATTTCTTATATTTCTTATCAATTAAAATAAAGTAAAAATAAAAAAAATTTAATAAATCAATATGTATTTATATATATATTTTATGTAACAATATCAATAACAACTTAATATTGCTTTTTATATGATACAAATCTGACATTTTATGTTGTCTTTGCGAACACGTGAATGTATTACAATTTAATGGATACGGGTTGTATGTCAAATGTGTTAATGTTGATTCAATATTTATTGTAAAAAAAAAAAAAAATTTTTATATTATTTAGCAAATATGTGCAATGTTTTTATTTATATTCGATATATTTTTTCAAAATTTTCAATTAAAAAATTTGAAAAGCCTCTTCCTTAAAATGTAAGTACACTTTTAATTTGCTTGTAATGCATCCTGCGAAACTTTTTTCTTTTTCATTTTATAATTCTTTATTTTTTTTACAGCATGTATTATGATTCTTTTTATATACATCTACATGTGCAGCATATTCAATTTCATGAAAATTTCAGTCTTTCTCGTATAATTATATAAAATTAATTTTTTGCGATTACTTTTTTTTTTATTGTACTCTTATCGCTGTAATAATTCTTACGGGAAAATTCCGTGAAATTTATAATTTATATTATTTACTAATACTTGCACTACTAATAAAATTTCTTTTTCCTCTGCAGAATAAAAATTTGTAATATATTAATATTTTGCATTTATTTTCTTTTATTTATTAGTATTTATATCAATTTTTTAATATCTAAACAATCTTTTAATAAATTAGTTTTTTATTTCTGTTAAAAAAAAATATGTTTTTATCTTTTCCTTTAAAATCTCATGATTATAATAATCTTATTATTATAATAAATATATTTGAATCATATATAATAAACAGATGAATATATTATATTGTGCACATGGCAGCAATATATGATGTTATAATCAAAGATGCCAGTTCTTGAGAAGCAACGCTTCCTTTGAAGTGTTCAAGTTCAAGAGGCCTGCTGAGGCACAATGAAAGCCATTGTATCAATTACATTCATCGTACTACTATATGGGATAAACTCAGTACCCATCAGTGCCATTAGAATATGTGCCAGTAGGAAAAAGAATAATGAAAATTTTCCATTAAAACAAAATACACCTAGTGTACCTGAAGATTTTCTCAATGACAGTAATATAATTCATACTGCAGTAAGTTTAATATTAATATGTTTTATATAATATTATTATAGATAAATTAGTTTTTAGATATATTTAAATAAAATAATTTAACTTTTTACAGAAAAATGATAATATTAAATTTGAAACATGTACTAATTTTTGTCATGCATTATGGCAAGAGGAAAAGACTGCAAATGGAACTAAAATTATCATTTTATCTCAAGGTATATATAATAATTCATTCAATAATTTATGATATTGTATTTTTATGATTTTATATTTTTATGTATAATAATTTAGGTTGTTGGAAACAGTCTGGTGAACAAAAATGTGAAACAACAGAATGCATTGCCCTTCAAAGCTCCACTAAAGCATTGAATAATACAAAATTTTGTTGCTGCCATGGAGATTATTGTAATCTTAATATCAATAGTACTAATACTTTATATTCTGAGAATAATGCACATACTTCTATTTCTGCAGAAAATAATCAGCCTAGTAAGGATTCATGACATAAAATATAATATTCTATATTAATTTATAAGTTTATTGTGCATAATATTTTTTTTTTTTTTTTATGAAATCTTACAGCAACTCAATATTTGGAGCAATCAGATTCTGGAAGATGGATTGTTATTATAACAAGTGTTTTATTATGCATATTATTAGTAATATGTATTATAGCTTTAATGATATATCGTATATATCATAATAATATGTTAGCAAGATTAGGAAAACCACTTTCTTATACAGATCAATTTATGGATAGTACAGCATTAAGAACTGGTACTTATACAGTAGATCATTTGAAACTTACAACAATTGTAGGTATGTTCTTTATTAATTATAATTATATAAAAATAGATCTATAATAAAATAGATGTTTTTAATATATTTATATAATTTCAGGTCAAGGTCGCTATGGTTCTGTATGGCAAGGCAGCATGGGAGATCAAGATGTTGCTGTAAAAATATTTCCTTCTCATTATCGTAATTATTTCCAAAATGAACGAGATACTTATTGTCTTCCCTTTATGGAACACTCATCTCTTTTAAGTTACTATGGTTAATATTTTTTTTTATTTTCAAACAATATTTTATCATTTATTGAAATAGTGTTAAAATATTAATAATAATAATAAATATTTATAATCCTTATTTAGGTGTGGATGAAAGAGTTAGTATGGAAGGTAGTGTTGAATATCTTTTGGTACTTAGTTTTGCACCAGGTGGTACTTTAACAGATTTTTTAAGAACACATATGATTGATTGGGCTACATTTTGTAAAATGGGTCTTTCTATGGTGAAAGGTCTTGCTTATTTACATACTGATATACATAAAGGTGGTAAGTAAAAGATACAAAAAATATTTTAGGATAAATCGAAAAATATTCTTAAAAAATTAATTTGCAGATAAATTTAAGCCATGCATTGCACATAGAGATATCAATTCAAGAAATATATTAATCAAAGCTGATGGTACTTGCTGTATATGTGATTTAGGATTAGCAGTTCAAATTTCTGGATCTAAATATTATTCAAATGGAGAAGCACAACATGCCGAAATAAAATCAATCAATGATGTAATATCTTGATGATAATAATTTTAATATAAAAAAATGTATAATATTTAAAATAATTTATAATTATGTATTTTTTATATTTAAATTAGGTCGGTACTTTGAGATATATGGCGCCAGAAATATTGGAAGGTGCTGTAAATTTACGAGATTGCGAAAGTTCTTTAAAACAAATAGATGTTTATGCAATGGGTTTAGTAATATGGGAATTAGTTTCAAGATGCTCGGATATTTACGTATTAGGATCTGAAGTACCTCCCTATAGACAACCATATGAGAAAGAAATTGGTCTTCATCCAACATTTGAACAAATGCAAGTTTTAGTTTCTCGTAATAAAGCAAGACCTCTATTAGAAGGTAATTTAGTGGATAGGCCAGGAGTACGTTTGATTAAAGAAACAATGGAAGATTGTTGGGATGCAGATGCAGAAGCTCGGTTAACTGCTTTATGTATAGAAGAACGCCTTTCAGAATTACAATCTCATCGAGGTAATCTTTATTATATTGTCATTATATAATATATACATATATATTAAAAGAAAAAAATAATTCATAAATTTTTAGTAACAATACATTTTACTGATGGAAGTCCAATGGTAAACTCCCATTGTACTCTAGTGCCTTCAACCACAAATAGTCTTTATAGTGAATCTTCACATCATGACAATATCCACGCCACTCAACTTATATCACAGGTAGCACAAGATAGTTCGAGCAACGAAGGCGGCGTTGTTGAAAATCTGGTAACATTATCACCTTCTGAAAGCATTATCCATGAGCATAGCTGTAAGTATTTTATTAAGATTATATTATAGATTTTAAAATTCATTATTATAATATAACTTTTTACTATATTTTAGTTAAAAATTCAAATGAAATAGCAATATATAATCATACTCAAACACTTCAACCTTATCAAGGACGAAATCCTTGTATGGAAAGAAATTTAATGTTACAGTCGGATTCACTTGAAGATTTGGAATGTAATGGTAATGTACTTGTTGATAAATCTATGAAACATACATGTAATGATCAATATAGAATTGTATCAGAAGCACAAGGACTTGTTTCTCATGATTATTTGAGTCAACACACAACGCAATTATCTCAATTGAGACCAGCTACACCTATACCATATGTTCAAAATGTTATTTCGGATGATGGTACATCATCGTATGGTAAAAGGAAACAAACAAATATACATGAGATTTGTTCGCAAGATAGTCCTAGAAAAAAATTATTCGGATGGTCAAATTTTAAAAAATTACTTGTTAATAAGAAAATGTATCCATATAATAAATATCAAATAGATCGAGAGGATTCTAAATCCAATTTATTGTCAAAACAGAACGTACAGATCAAAACTGTAGAAACTAATGTAACGATATCTCCGGCAGGAAAATATGTGAATGGTATTATTACTAAAACACCTGCTTTTACTTCTACGTTAGATAAAAATGATAAAAATGCTATACAAATTGGTAAACAAAAATTTGATAATGATAATAATACAAATACTCGACCATCTACCCTACCCCTTGTAAATTTAAGAAATAAAAAAAGTGAAAATATTAATAGACAAGAAAGCATCGATAAATTCAACGAAGTTTTTAATGTAGGATCTAATGTAAATGTGTTAAAAGATCCACATATGAGAATAAAAACACCGGGAGATTTACCACCTTCAGTAAGGAAAATTCGCGGTCGTGGACAATCAACCGCTAGATTTTCTCTTTATGACGATCGTATGATGTGCAATATTTTGAGCGAAGAAAATGATCGAAATGACAAAGCTATTTGGAATTCGGTACCGTTTGGTATGGATCTTGGTGATAGCGATGACAAACATTCACCGACTAAATTTAATACCAAAAATGTTACTTGCTTTTAATTGAATAGAGTACTAACATATTTGTAAATGTTTTTAAAAATCAACATAAATTAAGCTGTATTATAATTTCAGCTTGAATATATGTATGTACAGAGAAAATATACGTAATGATAAATAGGATTTTATACTCTTAAATGTATTTAGGAATGCATTTTGAAAATTTAAATATTAGAGAAAATAAAAAAAATAAAAAAAAAGAATAAAAAATAAAAAAGAGAAAGAAAAAGTACTAAAGTAACATTAAGATATTAAAGGGGATATTCAATTAATTACTTGATTCTTATAAGTATATTTTATGCTTGAAGGATTTTTTTTCCTTCACAATAAATATCTATTCATAAATCTTATATCAATGTTAATATTAATGTTTCATATGTTCAAACTAGAGATAAGAAATTCACTAGGAATGTATTTTGATACATAGTGAATGTACATTATAATTCTCATTGTCAGCACATAATTATTTTATGTATTTATAATTCTTATGAATTATACATATGAATTATTCCAAAAAAATTGATGTTAATTGTTTATGGAAATATGCGATAAATAAAAATATTAAAGTTTATTGACATATTTCTGAGCATTAGAAAAAAAAAATTGTAAATTTATCCCTTCTAGTATATAATTTTTTTTTTCTTCAGATACCTTGTATGTTCTACAAAAAAAAATATAAATCACAAAATATAATTACATAATATTAAAAACAATATAAAAATGGATTTTACATTTGAATGAAAATTATAATTATCTAAGCACAAAATTCATACTTTCTGTAAGCTCAATGTAAATATTTGTAGTATATAAACATTTTAATATATATATTAAATAAGCTTGTTATGTTTTATTTTAATAAAATTACAATCGTATGTTACAGTATGCAGTATTTATGTTAAGATAAGTCATATTATAATAATAATGTGAAAAAATAAAATAAATAATATAACACAAAAAATAATAAAATTATTTCTAAAATTTTTTATCTACTGAATGTTAAGATATACATAATAAATATTTTTATTATTATTAATATTCATAAAATATATATTTTCATGATTGTTCGGATATATCCGATTATGCTCAATTGCCAAGAATTTTCGATATATATTATTCTTTATTAAATTATTTTCTTAAATATTAAAGTATATTATAAAATACTTAATTATTATGTCTATAATAACAGTTTTAAGACATGATATCAATTTAAAATCATTTTTAACTTATTACTCTTATTTTTCAAAAGTAAGTATTCTAACCTGCAAAATTTAAATTGTTTAACAATCATTTAAGGTTATTTATATAATTAATTATATTATTGAATATCTAATAGAACAATTTACAATCTTTATCATCATTTGCAAAATATGCAGAACATAAATCATTGGAAAAAATTCGAAATATTGGTATATCAGCACATATTGATTCTGGAAAAACCACCTTAACAGAACGAATATTATTTTATACTGGAAGAATAACTAAAATGCACGAGGTAAAAAAAAAATAATTTTAATTTGTATTATTATTATTATTCAATATGCTAGAATATAAATTTTTTATTTAATTATAATAAAATATTTATTATAGGTGAGAGGTAAAGACAATGTTGGAGCAACAATGGATAGTATGGAATTAGAAAAACAAAGAGGCATTACAATTCAATCTGCTGCAACTTACACTCTATGGAAAGATCATAATATTAATATTATTGATACTCCTGGTCATGTTGATTTTACTGTAGAAGTAGAACGATCTTTACGTGTTTTAGATGGAGCTATACTTGTATTATGTGCAGTAGGTGGTGTACAATCACAAACAATAACTGTAGATCGACAAATGAGAAGGTATAATGTACCTCGCATAGCATTTATTAATAAATTGGACAGATTAGGTGCTAATCATAAGAGAATCTTGAAACAGTTAAGAGGAAAATTAAATCTTAATGCTGCATTTTTACAATTACCTATTGGTTTAGAAAATAACAATAAAGGAATAATAGATTTAATTAATCAAAAAGCTTTATATTTTGAAGGAAACTTTGGTGAAGTTGTAAGAGAAGATGAAATTCCATCAGACATGAGAACAGGTATATAATATATATTTCATCTAGAGATATAGTATAATTATAAATTATTCAATTAATATTAAATTCACAAAATGTCATATCTTACTAAATCTCTAGATGAATCATAAGTGTAAAATATTTAATTTATTAATATTTTAGAAAATACAAAAAATATCATGTTTTAAGTTAAATTGTGTTAAATGTTAAATCAAACATATTTTATATATAGAAACACAAGAAAAAAGACAAGAGTTAATTGAACACTTGAGCAATGTTGATGAATATCTTGGAGAAATGTATTTAAATGAAATACAAATTTTTGAAAAAGATATAATAGATGCTATTCGAAGATGTTGTATAAAAAGAACTTTTGTACCAGTTCTAGTTGGAACTGCTTTAAAAAATAAAGGTGTTCAACCATTATTAGATGCAGTTATAAACTATCTGCCAAATCCTGGAGAAGTTGAAAACTATGCACTTCAAGAGAATAAGTGAGTTTCTTATTTATTTGTTGCTTTTGAATTATTTAATTATAATTACTTTTTTAATGAATAATAATGAATTGTTATTTATAGAAATGAAACTGTTAAAATTTTGTTAAATTCTGAAAGAAGTAACAAACATCCTTTTATTGGATTAGCATTTAAATTAGAAGCTGGAAAATTTGGTCAATTAACTTATTTTCGTTGTTATCAAGGAATGATAAGCAAAGGAAATACTATAATTAATACAAGAACAAATAAAAAAGTTCGTATATGATTGTAATATAACTTTTATATTAAGAATAAAATTTTTATATAATATTTTTTAGGTTCGAATTCAAAGACTAGTAAGACTTCACTCAAATCAAATGGAAGATGTATCTGAAGTTTATGCCGGGGATATTTTTGCTTTGTTTGGAATAGATTGTGCATCGGGTGATACATTTGTCAATAATTCTAATCTAAAGTTATCAATGGAATCTATTTATATACCTGAGCCTGTAGTATCGATGTCTATTCAAATAAAAAATTCAAAAGATCGGGATAATTTTTCAAAAGGTATCGCACGATTTACCAAAGAAGATCCTACTTTAAAATATTATTATGATACAGATAATAAGGTAAAATATGAAAAATGTTGTATATGTATATGTTGTATATGTATTAATATATTGAATATATATAAATGAATTTGAGAAAACTATAATACAATACTATGATTTAGGAATCTTTAATTTCTGGAATGGGAGAGTTACACTTAGAAATATATGCTCAAAGACTTGAACGTGAATATGGTTGTCCTATTATACTTGGAAAACCAAAAGTTTCGTTTCGCGAAACATTACGTGAACCTATCGAATTTGATTATCTGCATAAAAAGCAAACAGGAGGAGCTGGGCAATATGCACGTATAATTGGAATATTAGAAGTAATAATTTGATTTATTTGAATAACATTATATTTATTATATCTGTATTGTATATTTATTATTTACATTTATTTACAATATTATTTTTATAGCCATTACCGACAGAAAAAAATACTGAACTTATATTTCTTGATAAAACAATAGGAACAAATGTTCCAAAACAATTTGTTCCTGGTGTAGAAAGAGGATTTAAAACCATGTGCGAAAAAGGATATCTCTCTGGTCATAAAATAGCAGGTGTTAAATTTACATTATTTGATGGTATGCACCATATCGTGGATTCTTCAGAATTAGCATTTTTTCTCGCTGCAGAAGGTGCAATGAAAGAATCATTTTTAAAAGGATCATGGCAAATTTTAGAACCAATTATGTCAGTTGAAATAACTACTCCTGTGGAATTTCAAGTAAATAAGAATATATATATATTTTTCTATTACTTAACAATAAATTATATTTTATATTAATTTATATTATTATATTAAAGGGTATAGTTACTGCTCAAATCTCTAAACGACATGGTATCATGACTAATACAGATAACAATGAAGGATGGTGTACATTAAAAGCAGAAGTTCCATTAAACGAAATGTTTGGATACATTGGCGAATTGCGATCTACTACTCAAGGGAAAGGAGAATTTACTATGGAATATGCAAGATATACACCTTGTTCACCAGAAGTAGAAGAACGATTAATAAGAGAATATCAAGAAGCGAATAATTTATTTTCGCAACAAAATTAGTGAATTCAGAAATAATTTAATATATTTGTATTAGGAATTATTTTAATTTTTTCTATATAGTATATGAATGTTAAACGTATAATGAAATGAATGAATGTAAAATGTGAATGTAAATTTAAATATGTACATGAAGAAATGTATGATTGTTCGATCTAATGAATGTAAGTAATTATGATAATGAAAATGACAATGTTTAAAATTTTCGTTTTAA
>NW_006263897.1:254540-268299 GCF_000469605.1 Apis dorsata | reverse complement strand
TTTTTTTTTTTTTTTTTTTTTTTTATAGAAACAACAGAATCCTGACTTGATTTTATCAAATTTTAATTTTGAATCAATTGTATTTTTTCGATTTCTCAAATATTTTATTTCCTATGAGCATTTACTTTAGTTTTATTGAAATTAAAAATATTTTATGCATCAAAAAAAGAATATTTTAAATGAAATTATAGAAATCGATTGCAATTGCGATACTCGAATAAAATCGAATGTTGTTTTTAAAATGGCGTCTAAATGGGGGCGCTATAATCGTTTGCATCCATGCGCTTTACTAAATTGTGATCAGTAGCGCAGAAGCAAGTATCGGGAGTAGTTGGTGGGTGTTAATTTTTTTTATAACATCTTACCTCGTCGTCTAAAAGACGAGTGGCTGATACGCCAGGGAAGATACTCGCTGTTGTGCTTCCGCGTGTGCCCGAAAAATGTAATATGGCGATGGTCGCGTCGAACATGAGCGGCCACATACAAAAGCAGCTCACTAGAAGTCTTGAGCGAATCCTGGAAGAAGCACACTTAAGTGGTGAGCTCAAGCTTAGCGGTCGAAAACTTAAGGATTTTCCAAAAGTCGGAAAAACAGGCTCTAGTAAATATAATCTTCAGGATACAGTTATTGCCGGTGAGTTTTTTGACCTTTAACTATAAATCATTCTTCTTTCATTTAAATTGACATTTATACATAGATAAATATAAAATAAGAAAAATAAAAAGAATTATATCTAAAGAACATCACAAATCTTTTTGAATCAAATATTATATAATAAAAATTATTTCGAAAAAAATTTATTTTTTTCTTAATCGTAGTTTTTAAATACGTATTAGTTTGGTCGTGTTTATGTCATACTAACATATCTATATGGCGCCGAATTATTACTCTAGATAGGTATACATTATTCAGATTACAATTATATCTTTTATTCGATTACACGATTTATTTTTCATTCGATATTTCTTATAAAAACAGATTCGAAACGACTAAGTATTATTCTTGAAAGAGAAAACAAATGAACACGAATAAGAAATATCTTTTGCGAAAAGATAGTATTCTCTTCATGGTTCCTTAGTATAATGAATAACATGAAATATTTAAGCGTTACATAATACATAGAAACGATGTAAATATACAAGCAATAGCAAATAGAATAAAATATTTATATATAAATCTATTTACTTTCTCTTATTCGTTTGTATAACTTGTCAATTAATATTTACATAAATACATCACATAATCATATTATAATATATACAGAATATGAAGTGGATAACAATTTCTTATTTTGATATTTTTTTATACAAAAATAATTGATTAAAAGAATACATTATATAAAATTATGAATAAAATAAAAATTCGCATAGAGACATTATCATGACACACCCGATGTTTCCTGTTACCACGATAATCATGTATTCGACTATCGTTCATATCATCGGTACACCACGAAGGAATTACGTATACAAAAGCATAACTTTTTAGACTGTCAATATTATTGTCAATTAATCTAAGAACTTGAGTCTCATCCTGTTTAAAAAAAACTTTTGCAGAAATATAGAAACCGATCGATTCTCCGATCTCGATTCAATTCTAAATATGATTAAATGCGATTCAAATATAAAGATAACACGATTATTTGTCAAGAGTAAAAATATTATCGATAATCCTGATAACGATGGATACAGGTAGATACAGTTAATATCATGTATCAGCAGAAAGATAATTTTATCAGAAAGGATTATTCTTTTCGAGGTTAAGTTATTTCGAACTTGCATTGATCGTACGATATATTGTATATTGTACCGTATATTGTATATATATGTATACATATGTATACATATATATGTATGCTATGTTATATATTTATGTTAAATGAAAATATAATGCAACTACGCGAAGTGATCGTAAATTAACGACAATTAAAATATATCATAAATTTATAAACTATCAAAGATTATTTTAATCGATTATACTTTTTTGCGCGCGTGATCTACTATAAATTTTTTCCCGTTGATCGATTCAGATTTTTTTTTACAATAATAAAAACAGATTCCTTCAGGCAAAAATTCTATGTTTTTTAAAAAATTTCTATTAATTTTAAAATACATCACAATATAGAACATATCTATTTTTGTAAAGAAAAAATACATTCAACGCTATGAATTTTAATCAGGACTAGGTCGTGATTGTTCGCTCGTTGCGAAGGAACAAATAATCATCGTAGTGCCTCGTTGTTGCATTGCCAGGTAAATGAGATTTATCGGTTTTCGATGGTGATTTTTCATTGAACGAAGGAGACGAGGCAATTTCGATCGGTATTCCTTGATGTTCGAGCAATAATAAGACTTCAGAAAAAGAGAAATTTTATGCTATGTTACAATTTCGCCGGGAATTATTATCGAACCAAATGGCTCATGTCAGACCTTCTTACGATGAAGTATGACGATGACAGAAGGGGACGTAACTTCATTAAGGAACCCCAGGTCAGTTCACGTCGCTACAAGGGATTGGACGAACCGCGTTTCTACGTTGCACAAATCTATCTACTACGAAAAGGAAAATTACGAATTCTCGTTATATTGTACACCAACGAGTTCCAGCTTAGAGTTTCTCGTGGAATAGATCCTGTGGTCTCCATTCACCACGGAGAAACCCGTGGGTTTGATATGTCGCCTTTATCGAAGAAAGAGTCGATCTATTGTCCGTGACGCATACAAGAACCAGTAAAAGCAAACACACGACACGGTGGTCCATTCGAGGAGAAAAGAGAGAAAGGAAACGAGTTGGATGCGCGAACGGACAGGTATATAGAGACTTGGCAAGACGATTACTACTTCGAACAAATTATTTCCTCGTAGTCAATATATCGACTATTAATGACTTTACTTCACGAATTGAATGAAGTGAATTGCAGTGTACTGAAACGAGAAGGTGAAAATATGTATCATAAAGATAACAAGATAGATAGATAAATAAAGATTCTGTATCATGATACACTCATGATACAGAAAGAAAAAGCTTCTATCGATTATGTCACGATGTGACTAGCGTTTTCTTTGAAAATGACGAAAGAGAGGATAAGGGAGGCAAGATTCTTTTTTTTCTTCTTTTTTCTGCCAACTGCCTCAAGTGCCTTTGTTCAACATTTCAATCATATCATCAATTTCAATTCAACAAACTTTAAATTGTAAGATTCTAAATGGACTTGCGATTTACAGGCAACGTGCAATTACATCTAATTATTTTTCACCATTATGAATACTTATCCGAGCTCCTTGTAAAGATACGTCGATGGAGGAACATCGTAATTAATAAAAAGAAAAGAAGAATTGGAATGACTGCGTCGATCGAACAGTGGAGCGATCGGTCTTCGTCTCTCGTCAATGTTCGTTCCATTTCCCTCTTTGTTCCGCGGCGAGTTACTCGTCTCTTTTCGAGCGCGGTCGAGTTCGCGACAGGTGTCTCTCGGCCGAGAACCGGTCTAGCGAATCGAAAGCGTTTTCTTCTCGAATCGCTCGAGGCTAATTCAGTCTCGGAGACGTCGCGATGCTCGAGACGGATTCGTTCGATTAATTCGTGGCAAGGATCCATCTTGGAAAAAAGAAGAAAGTAATCAGCGTCTTCAGCGAGCGAGATTCTCGACAAAGTCTTTCGCGATGAAAAGACATCAGAGGTCTAGTCTCTATACAAAAGCCAAGCTGATGAGCGCGCTCCGAATATCGAGGAACACGTTATGACAGAAGGAAAGAAAAAGTAAAGGAGCGACGAAGGGGGAGGGCAGCCACCATGGTTATGGGAGAGTCCCATGGTATGGGCCGGTCCGAGCTAAAGATAGAGACGCACCGCAGCTGCAGAGGCAGGGGTGCCAACAGGTCGATACTCCATAACGCGTTACATCGTTTGCATCGCGATAGCGCCGGTGCTACTCGGTTATCTCGCGCTCTTGTCTCTCTGCCAAAGGAGCACTCCTCGAAGATGAAGTCTCTCGAGTGCTCGCCACCCATCCGAGGGGTGGAAAAGTCGCCTCCTCTCCCTGTTTCCGTCCATCAAACCACTACCAGTAATAAACCACTACCCGACGAGCGATCGTACTACCGGGGAACGACGATATTTCGCAACCGAAGCTTTCCAAGAATGGGCTGGCACGCGTCTCAAGAGGGACTCGCGAAACTTTGAATTCTACGACTCGCTTGACTACCAGTAAGTCGTAAAGAGGAACTGTCGGCGGCGTTTTCTTTCATGCACGCGTCGAGAACGCGTTTCAAAAACGTTTGCACGCAATTTTACACGTTTACTTTTTAAAAGAGAGATGCTTTTACTACTTGGCGCTCGATAAGTATCTCGGATAGGAAATGACAACGATGACGCGACGTGTCTTTATAAAAGGAACGTGTCGCTATATCACATGATACGTAGCCATGACTTGCATCTAAAGATCATATCGCGCACGTTTCGAGAGTACGCGATGAATGTTTCCGATATGAGCGAGTATCTCGCCTGCCCTCGAGATACGATGGCCTATTTGTTTTTTCGTTCAAGTGTCAACATAACCTTATAACAAATATTTTAAACTTATTCTTTCAACCAAAAGATTCGACGATAAATGGTCATACATTTTTTTGTCAATTCATCCCGTAAACCGTCTATTTATTCCAATATTCTTATAATTCATAGAAAAATAATTATTTACCGATATTGTCTCTTCCTTACCTTATTGGAAGAATATCAGCTCTTGTGCAAAGTCTTGGAAAATTATACGAAAAATTACGATAAAACAGAATCTCGAAGATTTTTGCAACCGTACAAATATTTACAACGATTATCGCGTTAACGTTCGTCGTTGTTAAAAAGACACATTAATTAAACACCTTGGATTAAAAGTCGAGTTCGCTAATTAGCGTTGGCGAACGCGGATAGAAGAAAGAGCGGAAGTAGTCGCGCGTAAAACCGTCAAAAGCGAAGCCAGTGTTTTTGAAAACGTGCCATTTTAAAACGGCGCTTTGCCCGTTTTGCGACACGTCGCTAATATGCACCGGGTTACGATTGTATCCACGGCATATGCGCCAGTCCCGCGCGTATCGCTCGTGCGAGTCAACGCGGTGGTTTCGTTGCCGAGTTATAATTAGCAGTATCGCAGGGCCGTCTACCGTCTACTCGCGAACCCCCACCGTATTTTTAATCGGCGATCTTTGAACGGACATCCTGCCTCGCGGCTGTTTCGCCCGAGAACACGGACGAGGTGTCATTTTATTCGTGAAGGGGTTACGCGATTCGTTGTTACGTCACCGATCCCGCGTGTCCCGTTCGGTTGCGATTCAAGAGGGATTTCATGGTCACGACCTTAGCCGACCTTAGCGACCGAGCCGATCGGATTGCCCTCCGCGTTCCGCTTCGCGTTCCACGAGTTGGTGAACTGGGTCAGCGTTGATGGAGTCGGGTGATCGGCGTGAAAAACCGCGCACCCGCGACTCTGGGAAAGAGTGGGTTGCAAGATAATCCGCGTCGAGATGAGCACCGACGAGTGCTCTGCAAACGGTACAAGGGCGAGCGATATTAGAAAATTTCACCGACTATCCGAACCGTGGTATATATCCGTGTAAAGAGCACCGTGTATCGGGTAACTCGAGCGAAAGATGTTTGCCGGGACTCCCCGTATCGATCACTTGAAAACACGAGTGCACGGCGTATATTCGTTGAAAAGCTGCTCCTAAAAAGCTTTTAAAAAAATCGGGTCAATCGTTTATCGCCTCGCTTTTTAATATACATCGGATGGCCTTTTTCGAATCCTTTAGAATCCGAAATCTCTCTTGAAGAATTAATGTATCGAATGCTCTCGTTGTCGAGTCGTCGGAAACGTTTCTAGACATGGTGCAACAACCGCAAACGCGGTAAAACGCTTAAGTCCGTTTCGATGGGAAAGGAAGATAGATACGTCGATCGACCGCGGGCTTAACTTGGCGCGGTTGTCTCGAGTCGTGTTTTGTGTCCGTCGATAAATCCTAGCCGCATTGCAGATGCGAGAAACGCGTCTTCCTTTCTTCGCCAAACGCTAAACGCCAAACGCCAAACGAATATAAGCGAATAAGTGGCAGTTTTACGCGAAATTTTTGGTCGGGTCGTGATTCGGTACGGAGGGCACGTACCTTCTTGGAAATGGGACCTTCGATGAGCATCGATAGTCGAGACAGGTAGAAGAAAGGGACGATCGCTAATTATCGTTCTAGGTAATCTCGTTTGTCAGTTTATGCACGTGTTGTTACGTGGCACGAGTTGAAATGAAACGGTACGGAATACTGTTATGGTTCGGGCTGTTATATCGTTACAGGCTAACGTTATAGATGGCTAATGAATGTAATCAAGTTATTCTTGGGTCGTCGTACGATAAGCCGTCCCAAGCTTCCATACAAGATGATCTGGCGAGGTTAACGCGTTGGATCCTTTTCAACGCGACGAATCTTTGGAAAAATGGAACGAGCATCGATCGAGCGTGATACGCGATTCATTCGACGTTAATTTTTTAACCAGAAATGACGACAAGATGATCAGAGTCGCGGCGTAAAATGGTGAAATCCACCTCCATTCGTGCGATTTAATGAAAATGACACGGTTCGTTTGAATTTTTTCTTCCGTGTCACTTCTATTCGTGGCTGTCCTACATTCCGCGGCGCTACTTTATCTCGCGTTGCTGTTCCGTCTTTCGTGAAAACGTGCGAATTTCTGCCGCGAAATTACGTTGCGCGCATTCTTGACGAACAGAGAAAAAGCATATATATATATATATATTTTTTTTTTTTTCCTCTCTTCTCATGGAAGACGCGACAACATTTATGCGGGTTCTCTTCTCGTACGACACTTCATATCTGCACCAGACGACTGGAATTTTTTTATTTTCCCCGCTTTGTTCCGCGAAACGATTTTCCACCGTTGAACGAGCGGGTAAATTTCGCGCGCGATGCTTTGTTTGCATATCACCGAGCTTTACCGGTTTTTTTCTGCTCGCGACAAGGGACTGTCTCACTCCTTTTCAAACTCGAATCTTTGAACCTGCCCCGCACGATCGGCCGCTTTTATACCTGTCGCACAGCCTTGAATCCCGCGACGCGACCCTAATCCATTTCTTTTTCGAATCTTTCCTCACCGCTTATGCCTTCCATTCGCCGCGGCCAACTGCGAGGGCTTGTCTGTCGTTTACCAACTGCTTTAATTCCTTTGATTTCGCTAATGCATCGGTTTTTCTTCGCTTTTCCACGGGAAAAGGGGAGGGAGGGAGGAAAGAAAAAAGAAAGAGGGAGCGCTCGATTCGAATACGCCGACCGCCACAACCCTAACCACGCGGTAGCCCGAAAATTACCGTTTCAAAGATCAAAGCGCTTTCTTTTTTCTATCGTCTCGACCACAAACGCCTTTCGACCATTCGTAGAATTCCTTCATTTCCATTTGGAAGGACGAAACTCCAAATGTGCAATTAGCCATTTCTATTAGGTTATTGCTTCCTAATGATCGGTTCGTTAAACGACATACGAACGAATAAATAGCGTGATGACGTTCAAACGAACGACAATACCGTAAAGGAGACGCAATAAGACGATGGAACAAAGACTGTTAAACGAGTCGAAGAGTGTTAGCTAGATTTAGCTGATTGCGTTCAGAGATCCGTGACAATGGATCACGTGAAATATAAGACGCGGAAGTTTACGATGCACTTGAAACCTGGACGCATATCAGGGATCGAAACGATAAAATCCGATAGGCCACGGAAAAGTATCATTTAAGTATCTTTCTCCGATTCCGGATGTTTGAAGTTGAAGAATCGCGAGCGTGGATAATTACTAGGTCGTCACGCGATTAAGGCTAACCGAATCTGTATCTACCAAGCTTCGTCCGTGACTTCAATTAGAAGATACCGGGTTCAGAGCCGGCCGAATAATTCGCGTGGAAACAAATCTACGAGGCTGCCGTTTCTCCTCGATCTCGTTATCCGAGAGTCTAAATTAGCCTACTCGTTAACGAGCAGTTCCAAATGCACTTTGTCTCCGAGAAATCCAAAATAAAATGGCCTGTCGTGGTATTGTGCAGGATATAGGAATAAAGTGATGACGAATAGGCAAGAGAGCGTGTTGTGCGTGGAATTTCCTATTAAGTCTTCATAGTTTTCCTATATAGTTCACAAATGGAATCGGATGCAAGACAATGTTTATTTATGATTTTCGTGCGTGAACATAGAGTCCACGATCAATTTACATTTTTATTGAATTCTTATATCTTTTTTCTTATATCTCAAAAAATCGAATTTGATTGGTAAACAGAAGAAGACGATGCAAAATGATTTCGATCTTTTGAAGTATGATTTGTAAACATTTTCGAGCGAATATTGGATTAGGATAGCCGAACTGTAAACGATAGAGAGATAAGGAATAAACAAGAGAGCGGCTTGAATATATAGTTCCGGATTGCTGGTTAAGAGGATTCCGAATTTGAATCACAAATATTTAGGTCCCCTCGTATTTTTTTCTTGCTCTTACACACTTGAGAAATCCTCATCGCGATGATATTTGGCGTAGCGCGATACGGTCGGCGAAGAAAGTGTCATCGATTCATCGTCAATGACATCGAACAAAAGATATGTCGACGAGAGAGTGCGTTCTTCGCTCTAGTCTCTAGGGGAATGATGACGAACCTGTATACACGGTCTTTGTTTCGCGGTTACGCAGCATGGTCGCGAACAAAAGGACTCTACGGTACGATCGAACCAGGCCCTTTCCAGCCATTACCATAGATCTTTCGATCATTTTCGTTCCCTATATTTCGTTGCTAATGTACTTTCTATGGACAAATAATCGTATATAACGATTTATATTGATAATCCGCGTACATCGTCCAACAACGTTCAGACGATATCATTGTTATAGACACTTGTCCACTCGATCATTATCAATTGTTCGATCATTGTCCGCTATCTTTAAAGACACAAATCTTTAAAAATGAGACATTGATAATCGGGGGGAGGGCAATCTCTTCCTTGGCTCGAAATTGTAAATGCGAAACAACCTCGAATCGTTGATAGAGATATCGTGTTTTCTAACGGAGAGACGGGAAACTGTCACCCGATAGGTGCAAACTCGTTGAAAAAAATGCTCCATTCGAGCGAAACGCGTTGGTTGCGCGGGTGTAACGCGATATTTCGACTCGTTATCGAGCGTGGTCTCGTTACACCCTGTGCACCTTTCCTCCAGGTCGCTCGGTTTTTTCTACCTCGGGTATTAGTTTTTAGGTCAAGGATGGTGGAGTCGTGCAGGCTGGAAACTCGGTTCGCGCGCTGAAAACGGGAGAGGAGGAGGCTGGGTAAACGGGAGAAGAGGAGCGAGGAGAAACACTTGAGTGGAAACGGGCTTTTCGTAGCCAGCATGAAAGAAAGCAAACGCTGCTCTTCCACGATGCGCTGCAATAATTGAAGCGCCGTCGTTGCGAGAAAGAAGGAAAAGGGAGGCAAACTCTCGTTTCAACGGACGAAAGAAGTTTTTACGCCTTCGTGAAAGCGCGCAACGAATGAATCGATTGTTCACGCTTCCGCCTTGGATTTCACGCATCGCGAGACGTTTAACGCGCGTAATAGACGATCCATTTTTCCCCCCCTCCCTCTTCTATTTACCATTTAAACTTAACAAATCTCGATAATATCCGGCTCGAAACGAAATCGAGAGAGAGAAGGAAGAGGACGCGTGCTTTGTTCGACTAACTGTGATACGTTCGTATACGGCTCGGCGTATACACACGCGTGTAAATACACGAAGGCGTGCATGCGTACCAGCACGCTCGAACACGCAGCATGCACAATGCGACGCACTGTTCGGCACGTATTGGCTGCCACGGTCAGACAGCAGGAGTATGGAAACCGGCTGCGCCCGATACTACCTTCTTTATTTTACCTTCTCTCTCTCTTGGATATTTCCCCACGTCGGAGTTTAATTCATGCAACGTTGAATCACCAACTACCAGATGCTCGACGGACTCGTCCTGCTAGTTTCGACCGGTCCCCGACCGACGACATCGCCTCTCCACGGTCCATCAAAATTCTACGAGACTTCTGACGATAATAATACGCCTCGCCTAGCATGAACCAACACGGTTTCGACGATAAATCTCTCGGAACGATCGATTCGTTTTGCAACTGCGCGTTGCCGCGTTGTCAATCGTAAACTCCGTTCGAGCTTGTTCGATTCCATCCGCCTCGAGTTCGATCGAGTATGCGAGTCGTGTTGGCACTCGCGTCCTCGCGTCGCCGGAAGTGGTGCCGGCCTCTTACAAAAGCGACCGAGGCGTACGTTCTTTCTCACCCCCTCGCCTCGCTTATTCCTTCCTACAGACTTTTCTCTCCTCGCTTTTGACGCGATCTCCTCACCAATGACACGGCAATGGCGATGGTTCAAGGGCGAAGCGACCGACCACCGTCTCCCCAGTCGTCTTGACGCGACTCCGAGACCATAATTTCCTCCCTGTCCCTTTACCCCTTACCCCGTTTTTGCTTTCTTTGTCCTCCGCCTCGTCCTTCCCCCTTTTCACCTCCTTCCTTTCCACGCGTCCTCGACGCATCTCCGTGCCGGGAATCACGGTAAGAGTCAATTAGTCTGCGCGCAAGGTGCGACCAAAAAGTTCTTCTTTCTCTCCGATCGATCGACCGGCCGACCGAGCTCGCCTAACGCCATTCGTGTCGCGAGAAAATATTCTTCTCCGCCACGTACGCTCCTATTCTCCTTCGGTATTAATTGCACATTTAGAATCGATCGTTAACCGCGTTATCGGTCGACAACGTATCTAGAGTGGAATTGAATCGATTTTGTGCGGAACACGGGCGGAACACGGCGACTCGTTAACGAACTTTTAACGTCGTTACCGATCATTAGTTCTCGAAGCATTTGCCACGTCCCGAATGATTTTATTTTCCAACAGAAAAAGCTCGGGAAGAGGGTGGCTCATGGGACACCTTGCGCTGTTCCTAGCCAACCCCCTGGACGATATCTGCCATGGGGGCGTTATCGATCGGCCAACCCTCTGTTTCCACGGTTTCACGGCGGCCCTTATGCGAGCTCTTATAACCCCATATATCCCGAGAAGGATAACTTAACATCGTTATGGTATTTTCTCTTGCGTTTTATCCCTCGTTCCTTGCCGGGGAACACGCTTCCTCCTCGTCTATCCCGACCATATTGGCCTCTGCGTGTTATTATCGATCTTGCATTATCGTGTAAGATTTCCGAGAGAATCGGTCGTCAAAGTTCTAAATGGATTTATATGCCTCTATCTATCTTGTCTTGTCCGTTTCTATCCTCGAATTGGCGCACGAGACAATTTTTCATCATGGTCGTTGACCCTACGTTTTGTATCCGTATTAGTTAGCCGAGGATTTCGTGACGCGGCACGCCCAAACAACGCCGCTACTCTCTTTCTCCGCTCCCGTGAATTTATGCAAAAGTTTATACCCGGAGAAAGAGAAATTCTTGAAAAATTAAAAAAATTTCCCAGCAATTGAAAAGTTTACAGTAAAAGGGAGGGGCAGATCCAGTTTCATTCTGTTTTTTCTTTCTTTCTTTCTTTCTTTCTTTTTTTTAATGTCAAGTCAAAGTAATAATTTTACGACGAGTCCAATTTCAATTTCCATTAAGTTTTTACGAATAGATTCGCCGCAAAGTTCTCAATCGATCGACTAATTAACTCGGGATAAAAAAGAAAACTTGCTCCATTTTTTCCTCGAGTATTATAAATTTATTCCACCAGGTCGTCGTCCTCTCTCCTCTCTGCGATTACCATGGAAATCACTAGGCGGACATTTTCCACTGGCATATACGTCCAACCCTTTATGATTGCGCGAACCGTCTTTCCGGCGTTATTGTCTTGTGCGTATGCATAAGCAAGTGGGCGCGCGGCCGTGCGATAAAAATGCAAACACTTCGATCGACGAGACTTAGTATTCCATCTATGTCATGTTATTAGCGGTCGGAGGTGTTCGGTCCGGCAGCCTGGTTAAACGTCGTTTTATTTAATTGTCTTTATCGTAAAAAAACTGGAGGCCACGCCCATCCGTTGGCGAATGACAGTATAGCAAGTTTGCACAGCGTCACGCAAATCTATCGCGTATGGTATGGTATCGATCCCTCGACTGGACCTCGACCTTGGTCCTTGGAATCGCCTGGTGCATCGACCCCTTCGTGAAACACCCTATATACGTGGCACAGTCAATTTTCGATTACGATACTTTTATTGTAATTAAGTTACAATGGCGGGTCTCTCGCTCCACAGGGGTCCTCCTCGGCTTTTGGAGATCGTTTTCCGATCGATCCCTCGTCGACGTCAGGTGCGATTTCTTTCCCGAGGGAGTTATATACGGTATCGGGAGGACAGTAAAAATTGTTTAGTTTCGTTAGCACGAGAGAGTTACGAGGATGACACAGAGACGGAATAGGGGGTTGCTATTTTCGTCGTACCATCACCAACGGGCCGACGCCCTTGCCCGACGATTATGCGATCGACCGTGTACCAATGGTTCCTCCACGCTTTACTTTCCACCCCATGGACTCGTTCCCGTTATGCTGGTGGGCGTGCACAAGGGATACGTAATAAGTCCACGTGCAAATAAGACTCGTAAATCACCGAGATCGAACGATAACGAACGGGGCGTACGGAGAAAATTCGTGTATCCTGTTGACGATCGATTGGCAATTTCCGTTCCGATCGCGTAAACTGGATAATCGAAATCCAATTTCCGAGTTATCGAAGAGAATTTCCTTGTGATTATCGTTTTATCCCGCGTGAGATTTTCTTTCTCGACGACGATACGTTTGCAGAAAATAGAAAAACGCATTTTTCGCGCATTTATTTAAATGTAAAAATTATCGGCACACACATAGGGGGTGATGCGAGCGATCGATAGACGCAGAGGGTTTGAAAAGCTGATGGCGCGAAGGAAAACGAACTGTTGGCTAACCAACTCCCGGAGGAGGAAACGAAAGCACACAAGCGGTAGTTATTGATCAGAAAGGAGGCTCGAAGCCAGTAGCAGCTGAGCCACCCTTATCCTTTTCCTACGTTTCGAGACCGTACACGCACGTGACCGTCGCACCCCATTCATAAGAACCCCCAACGAACTCGAGCACCACCCTAACCGGAGCACAGCTGTTGCTACGAGAATCCTGACGATGTCTCCCGATTAATCGAGGTTCCTCGAGAAGTATTATGTTTTTCCCGTAGCGTGGCTCTTATCAAACCGACATGCAATGAACGTCTCCTTTTGTTTCCTTCTCGTTGCAGATTTATCGAAGAACCGTTTCGCCGAATTGCCGGAAGAGGTGACGGAATTCCTGTTCCTCGAAAAGCTCCATCTCTACCACAATGCCATAAGAATAATACCGGAAACTGTGGTGATGCTACAGTCCCTCAACTACCTCGATCTTAGGTGGGTAAAGACAGGAAGTCGAGTGGCCTGGTTCACCGCGTGATGCGGGCTTAGAATTAACTTAGAACGGAGACGGTTTTGTTCGCAGTCGCAACCAATTGACTTCTCTACCTCGGGAGATATGCAGGCTACCGCTGCAAACGTTATTGGTCGCTCACAACAGATTGGCATCTCTGCCGGACGAATTGGGCAGGATGTCGGCGTTGGCCGAGCTCGATGCGGGATGCAACGAAATCACGAATCTGCCACCCCGCATGGGCGATCTTGCGCGACTTAGGTCCTTAGATTTGAGGAGCAACATGATC
>NW_006263897.1:245442-254336 GCF_000469605.1 Apis dorsata | reverse complement strand
TTTTTTTTTTTTTTTTTTTTTTTTGCATTTCGAAAATATACTGTCGTCGCATTTAGATAAAAAGTGTCGATCGTCCGTGATAAGTAAAAGCGAACCTTTCTTTAATTCTTTCCACCACGAATTTCGTTAAATCGCCGATTAAACGAAAATTGAAATTCGTAATGGTGAAAAACCGATCGTTCTTCGCAGAACTGACGTACCTGAGACTCGTAAAGCTGGATATCAGCGGCAATCGAATATCCGTGCTTCCGAACGAGATGAGGAAAATGAAGAGTCTGGTCGATTTTCGGTTGTCCGATAATCCTTTGACCTCGCCACCTGCCTCGGTGAGCATAAAGAAACGCGATCGAGATCGATCGTCGAATTATCGATCAACTTTCCCCCCTCCCCTCTGTTTTCGCAGTTATGCATTCGCGGGCGAACGCACATCTTTAAATATTTGGAGAGACAGGCGGCGAAACACGAGAGAGCCAGAGGTGGCCGCGCTAGGAGAACACCTTTGGATGTTAGAGGTCACGCGACTTTGGACACGAGGACCCANGCGACACAACGTAGACAGTGGATACAGCACGAGCGACGGCGTCGACAAACGTTGGTCTCAAGAGATTCACAGCGCGGTTAGTTTCCTCGTCCTTCTTCTCGCTCTCTTCCTATCTCTTCGTTTCTTCTTCTTCACCTGGCTCTACAACAAGCTTTTCGGCTACGAAACTTTGTAAATCCCGGTACAGTACAGATAACAGGCCACGTATATACCACGTGGGAAAAACCAGCGTAGTAGAAACTTTTGCCTGGCAACTGCTATTCTCCTGTACTTCTAACTGATCCAAACATGTAGAAAGAACGGCAAAATAAACTTTCAAACGCACGCAACCACGTACACGATTCTACGATTTCTCGTAGTACCTCCTGCTGGACACCTTTTTGCGCGCAGGTGCACGACGGTGAGATTCGAGGGTTGTGGCGTCAAGAATGCTCGCCCCTTTCGATCACGTTGCCTCACGAGACGGGCGTGAATGGATCCTGCAGCGGAACCTCGACTCCTAGTACCATCTCGCCTGGCGAGCACACGTCTCTCGAGGATGAGCTCGGCAAGGTAGGTATCGAACCGCTTCCGAAGTATCATTCAAGCATCGAATTCGTCTTCAGCTTTTCGAACGTTTTAGCCTTACTTTACTCCAACCGCTGTGCACGAGCGTACATGATACAACGTCTATATTTAGCGAGTGTGAATAGAACTCGCGCGCCCCCCCCTTGAAAATGATATCTGTGTTGTCGAGTCGCGCGCTTGGCCGTCGTTCAAGCCTCGTTGAATGACCTTAACCCATTGAAAGAACTCGTCTGCAACGTCTCTCGCGATTAACGCGCACGGCACGCCAACCGGCGCGCTAGGAATGCGCTCACCTTTCCTCCGCTGATCCCTCTTTCTTTCTCTCTCTATGTCTCCAAGATGTACCATGTTTACAGGCAATGATACTGCACGATCAATTGGAAAAGAGGAAATTAGAAAGGAGCACCTCGGAGAATGGTGCCGATGTCAGAAGACCGATGACCTCTGGTTTCTATCACGCGTCGATTACGCCACCCGGGTAAGCGAGCTGTTAATAAACCAATCATCGTTCCTGTCACACTGCATTACATGGCTGCCTAGTGATTTTTACTCGTTAATAGAGTAGAGCTTAAGCATCGGTGCTATTCTTTTACAGTCCCCTCGAATCCGCTCATCTGAATCAAACGTTGCCGGTATCGACCAACACGCAATCCGTGCAACCGTTGCAAACTTCGACCTCTAACGCTACCTCGTTGATGAACGGAGACGAGAAAAGGCCGCTCAATCATATTCAAACTTACAGGTATCCTTCTATCTCTGTCTCGAAATATGGATAACGATCGATATTCTACATCGTCGATATTTTTCCCGTTTTAGAGAGTATAAAGAGGCTTTGAGACAACAAAGGGCAAACGAAGGACCGAGCGTGTACAGGCCGCGAGAACAAGTTACACCGCCAGGCAACGAATCGCAGAACAACTCGGAGACGACGGATTCGGCTAGTAACAAAGACGCGGTTGCTTTGACCGGTAAACAGATCTTCAACGAGGAGAACGCGACCAAGAGACCGGTGCAGAAGGTAACACCGTCACGCATCAACTATCAGAACACGCCGATTATCAACGGTAGCAATAACGAATACAACAATAAGAACGGGAAATACCTCGAGCAGCCGTATAAGAAGCCTAATTCGCCGATCAAAACATCCTCGAGCATTTTATCTTCCAACACGAGTCCAGGACACGCACCTAGATTAGTCAAAACCGCTGTTGGTTACGTGGAAGGTAAAAGAACATTGTGCGGAGAAAATGAAAGAGATGGAATGGTATGATAGATTGGTATCAAACTATACTAACGCAATATCGATGATTCGTGTTAGGTAACAAGAGTCCGAACAGGAACGGTGGAAGTCCAAAGTCTCCTCGATCGGTTACATGGAACAGCAACGTGCCGGAAAAATATTCGTTCACTATGAGAAGAGAGTTCGAGCGTGCCAAGGAGGAAGCTGACTTGATCGAGCAACTTCGAAACGTGGGTATAGGAAAGAACGACGAAAGGGATCGACTTTCACGCGTTAATTAATTGTCACAACAAGGAAACGGATAACTAAAATTTGAGTTTGTTTTTAGCATATTGAGACACGGTTGAAGATGGCTTTGCCGGAAGATCTCGCCCCGGCGCTAACGGATGGTGTTGTACTTTGTCACTTGGCAAACCACGTAAGACCCCGATCGGTTGCCAGTATCCACGTTCCTTCGCCAGCTGTGGTAAGCGTTTCTCGGCTAATCTAATCGAATCGATGATCCATCCTCACGAGTATCAACCGTGTACAATTATTATATTTCATTTCACAGCCCAAGTTGACAATGGCAAGATGCAGGCGTAACGTCGACAATTTTCTCGAAGCGTGTCGAAAGATAGGCGTTGATGAGGTAAGCCATCGTCCCGATCAATCTTTATTGGTCAATTTTTCGAAAATTTTCGTGCTTTGTCTCTCGCTAATGGTCTCCCGCGGCATGTATTAAACCAATTGCTTCTACGTGGAACAAAATCATTTTTCTTTTCTCATTATGACCGTATTCTCGATACTACGACCTGCGAACACGTTCGGGTCTCTGTTGTCGTGGAAGCACGGTCAAAATCCAAGATCGAACGCAAAATCGTAACTAACGCTTCGACAGCAGCCGATACCGTTTGTCCATGATATTTCCAACAACTACTAGTCAGTCCCCGATTTTTATTCAGTCGATTCGTCTTTTTTTCAAAATCTCTATCGTTCCAAAAAACAAAGAGAGAGAAAAAAAAATAAATATCGGAAAGAAGAAAAATGCAAGAATTCGAAGGAGGAAGTGGAGAGGAGCCAAGAAAGAAGCTTTAGTTGCATGCGCCTCGTATTCGCTTTTGTGTCGCTCGTCGCTTCATCGGAGAACGCTTTAAACGCGTCTCGTTCTAGTGTCTTCACTTCTCGGCTTTCCTACCACGTATCAACGTTTCGATTGGCATATATATTTCAATTTTTTGACCAAGCACATCGAAGAATTTTTTAAAACTGTGTATTATTTCCATCTTCTCGAGATAGGAACCAGAGTTGGGTATTTTTTTCTTTCTTTTTTTTTTTTTTTAATTTTTTTTGTTTCAAAATTATCGTTATCAAACAACGAAACGATACCCAAATCTGGTAGACACCATTTCTCGATGAAGCACCTAAATCGAATAATTTGAAGCAAAATTATCGTAAAATATTCGAATCGTTGATTTCGAGGAAGGTGACCCCGCTTCGAAGAAGTAAAAATGATAAGAGAGCAGAGATCCATTGTATAAAAAAAAAAAAAAAAAAAAAAAAGAAACGTCCAGCGAACGTAGTAGAGACTGGGACTGAGTAGTATCGTTGTTGGTGTTGCAGGAGGTGTTAATGGACGCGGACGCAATCATGGACGTGGGTTACATGGACGCGTACGGGCTGGAGGCTCTGGCGCGTCTCGTCTCCGCTCTTCTCCTTTTCCGTGACGAGGGGGAGAACGATAAGAACGAAGAATCGGCCCCAGGTTCATCCCATACGATTCAGGATCGCGTTTTATCCGCGATGCTTTTTCTCACATTCCTATCCTCCCTCGTTCTGCTCTATTTATTCCCCATTCCCGATTAAAAATAAGAAAAAAGAGCGACCAAGACGAGCACGCCAGAGTGCAAAACGATGGAACAAACGACGCTCGCAAGAGAAAAGCACAATCGAAGATTACAATCTGGGATTACTCCGATATATATCGAGTATTAATAACGAGATTTGACAAGCGCGAAACGCGACGCGACGTGGCGCGACACAACGACTCGGCCAGAACGATTTCTTAGATAGTTTCATCAGTAATCGGTATTTCTCGATTCGTTTGCCAAGCCGTCGAGTCGCCCGAGATATAATTTTATCGCGCGACACTTCCCTCGTCTCTTCCATCCAATTTAGTGTTCTTAGAGCGGCACGATATTTTTATAATTTTTCTCTCTTCTCTCTCTCTCTCTCTCTCTCTCTCTCTCTCTCTCTCTCTCTCTCTCTCTCTCTCTCTCTCTCTCTTCACGTCCTCTGATTTGCTTTACATCGGAGTGTGAAGAAAACGGGGTCGAGTGTCGCGCGGAATCATCACCTCCTTGGCTAATTGCGAGCTTATTTTAACCACGATACACAAGAAACGAGGAAAATTGTATCGAAGTTATTTATCGTTCGATTTTTCGAAGTGTCTCGTTCTTTCGATTCGATGTAATTTCTTAGCTTTTCTTTCTATTGTGATTTTTAATTCATTTCGTTAAATGAATCGCCATCGAATTCACTCGAGACACTCGAAACTTTTTAACGAAATATTCTCGACAAACGTTAGTTTAATCCAATGAGCTATTTCAAAAGAAAGCTTTGCTTGTACGTTCGATTTAATTTATATCGATTCTCAGCTCTAGCTTAAAATTAATTAGCTTAGGGTTGTTCCGTTTGTTTGCCTCCATCGTTGTGGCTTGAGGGAGACGCTTAAAAATTCCGACGAATTAGTATTCGATAGGCCCTTAAGTATTCGAAAGGCAGCTTGAATCATTACATTTAGTCCGCCTAGTTATAGAGAGACCGCTATGTAGTGCGTAGGTTAGTTAACCGTTTTTTGTTTTGGCATAAGGTGTTCGACAAGAACTCGAGCAAATTATATTTCGTTCTCGTTCGAGTTTTGGTCGTTAAATACGATTATTTCACGATGAAAGAAGGTATATTAAAAAAAAAAAATCAAAGAGCGCAATCAAAGTTGAAAAAACGCTCGCATATCAAATGGTATCGCCTGTATGTATGTACCTTGAACGAATGAATCGTTCGTTTTGATCGCTGGAATCGTTACGATCGGTGGGATCTATCGTCGAACAAGATCTATCGAGAAAATAGTATTTTGCTACGCGAAGGGATGATGGCCGAAATATGGTTAATTGGTTATTCAATAATATTTCGTTCGGGAAATTTCTCATTTTTCAATATCTTTCAATTCTGACTTTTGTTTCGAATATATATATAATATTTTTTTCGAATCTCTCGAAATCATTATTGTGGAATCAAGGAAAATAACGAAACGAAAACGAATAGAAACGAATTTTTTAACTGTGTATTCTTAACGGCATCATCCAGCACACGTAACGTGTCTTGAATCGCCAAGATGGCGAAGTTCAAAGAGATGAAAGGGGAAAGAACCTTCGTGTGTACCTCAAATGGTAGTATTTTTTTATTGTTCGACCAATATAAATCGCCTACGGCTCTTTCAGGATTGATGGGTCTGTGATAGGTAGCCTTCGAGTACTACAGGATTCGCAAACAAGGTGCTAGAAATCTCTTTATGTTCAAAGATTTCCTATTTTGGTACGTAGGTTTAACGCACAATTCGAACTCGAAAAGGAATTCTTATTTGACATTGTTTTATTGTTTACGTGTTTACGAGCAGATCCCTCCCCGAAGGGATCGCGGCAACGATAAATTTTGCTTTCTCTCGCTCTCGAGATGAAAACGAGACAAGAAAATTTTTTTCGTTGGAAGAGGAACGTCTAACGAGAGCGCTCACACCTCACCGACCAAGCAATTCGGTCGTAGCCTAAGATAATCTCCATATTTTCATATAATTCGCGTTTGACAAAGAAAGAAAGAAAGAACAAAAAGAAAAAATAAAAAAAAAAAAAATTCGTAGTAGACGTAAAATACGTATATCGTTTAGAATATACACGCGTCTAATTTATTCTACATATATTCGTACGATAAGAGTTATATTGTATATGATAAGGAATTTGAGGAGGAACGAATCGCTTAGGGTGCGATTAAAATTTGAGATTAAAATTTTCGAAAATCGTTCCCGTTAACAATTCTCGAGAGTTTTATTTTTAAATATATCGACATCCTCAGATCGAGTCTTCGAATCGCGAGAAATCTTTGCTTCCGGTTGTCACTCCACGGACACGCGTCAAGTTGAAAAACGAATTGTTTTACAGTAGTTTAGTGCCAAACGCGTCAGACAGTCGAACCGTGTAAGTACTTACAGACAATACGCATCGCGACTCTGTTTCTCCCAGATGCACAATTTCACATTGCTGCTAGCGTGTCGAACGAAACGATACGAGTGAACACGTGCTCCCACAACGTATTCTAAACGAAACAATTCTGGGAAATCGATCGAGAATGTACAAAGAAAGAAGACGAGAAACTAAATGGTTTCCATTACGGTCTAATACTTGATGATTTACTTGTAGAAAATTTTTTTTTATACGATTGACTCTTTTTAATAATACGAAAATATTCTGTATTTTGAATTAATAATGATCGCATAGATGCGCGTGTTTACAAGATAACAGTGACATGACGTAAAGAACGAATGCATATATTGCAACTATGTCAACGTACCATCAAATTCAAGGCGAGCTGCATCTTCCACAATCATTTATTCAGTTTCTTTTCGTTTCTATTCGCGCAGCTCGCATCGATCAGCGGCAGAAAGTTTATTTCTAGTCCTTTGTATATCGTTCTTCTTAGATATCTACTCCTATCTGGTATATTTTTATTTTTTAAAATATCTTGAAATATAGGTTCGATAGATTTTTAAACTTTTAAGTAAAATTAGGAAATTTTATTTACTTAATTTGTACAGATCTTAGAACAAGATCTAATTTATTTTTCTTATAAAAATTTTAATTTTTAACGTACGTTTTAAAGCAGCTAGATAGGATATTTTTAATCAAGAGGAACAATATTATTTCGTTGATATTTAAGTTTATCTTCAGTTCTAGTCAAGCTCGACTTGTTCTTTTTTTATTATAATCTTTGTTTTCATCTAAGTTATATACGTTTCTTCATTCACTGGTGACTTAACGCTTAACTCGTTACTTAATTTTATGTTTGTTCCTTTTATATGTATTCTTCCACATCTTTTCCGATCAATTTCGTCGTCATTCGTCGACTGTTTGGGCGTGTAAAATTCTCATTCCTCGAAAATAGAACGCGTTTAACAAAACTAATTCGTACTAAAACACATTATTTCCCACAACATCAGGTTCAATGACGACAATTGTGTATCAGTATTATTTCTTCGTGTTACAGATCGGACAAGACTTAATTGCATCGAATTAATCGCAACCATAAGACTGCTTATTTCATTTTAGTTTATCGTCTCTTCTGTGCCCTGCCGCAATGGTTTTCTTTTCTTTTCTTTACGATTAGTTTTCGCTTCCGTAAGAGGCTGCGTCCTTCTCTCTCTCTCTAATCGCGGAAAGATGAACATGACAGAAAAGAGGCGCGATAAGGAGACCGAACACGAGATCATTCCGTTGCATTTTAGCTTGTATAATTGTATAATTTTTGTAAAGAACAGAGAGAAAAGAGAGCGTATATATACATATTATAAAATAGAGTATATTATATTATATTATATTATATATATTATTATATTATATTATATTATATTATATTATATCATACTGTATTGTATGGACAACAGATATATGGTACGTTGATGCTACGTTTCTCTTTGGTTTTTTTGTTTTTTAAATTGTATACGTCGCAGACTGTGAGCTTAAAATCTTAATCGCTTTTTCTAAACTCGGTGCTTCGTTTTTTATATCTTGTTGTTTTTTTAAGCTTAAGCTTTCTTGTACAATTTTATCGGAAAGGGAATGATTTTTCCTCTCTATTGTTTAATTCTCGGAACGATCGCGCCCGTCCAACGATTCAACATCGTCCACGTACGATCTCTTCGTGATCGTTGAACGATCTACGATCGCTGAATGGAACGCGATCGTTCTTTCTGTATCTCTCTCTCTCTCTCTCTCTCTCTATTTTCTCTATGATCGAATCTGGATTCGCGACCACGTTCGCCGAATGATTTCACGGTGACTGTGATAACGGTGAACGTGGGCGGTGTATCTCTTGCTTCATTTATACACGCTATACGCACAAAGGGAACACGATTACACTGCCAGAGCGAGTCGATTCCGATTGCAATTCATTGATGGAAAAATAAGATAAAAATTTTCGTACACCACGTTTGATCCGAAAATCCTGATTTTAATTTCGTCCACATGGAGCAATTCTTTCGAGGAAAAATCTCTGAGGGGATGAAATGAAATCGTGGAGTTTCACCATGTTTTTTGGATAAATGCAACAATTTCATCTGCGAATATTTTTTATAATAATATACTTTCCGTATACTTAAGTATTTTAAAAATTTCATCTTTTCACCGTTAATTGAATTCATATAAAGTGTACGAAGATTTTTTTACATCATTGTACATCATCGGCTTCAATCCTTTACGCTGGACTTTGCTCGAATCTCCTAATTTTTACTTTGTATTG
>NW_006263897.1:244373-245387 GCF_000469605.1 Apis dorsata | reverse complement strand
CGTGAAAGAAAGAATGAAACGCGCGAACTCGTACAAATTCGATTCCTTTGAGAANAAAAAAAAAAAGAAAAATTCCGAGTCGCGCATCTCTTTGCGTTCCTACGTTCTATAATCTCGCGTCCCGGAGAACAATCGTTGGGAAGCTCTTTTTCTCACCTGATCGAATAACATTGCTACTATGATATTCGATTTTTCACTCGAGAGAGACGTACTCTGTAACACCGATTGTACGACTACCATAACGATTGTAATACTATTTCCACTGATAATAAAATATTCTTTTGATATAATTGTTCCACCACGATGACGAGCGGTCGTGTACCACCCTGTACATTATCATCTCTGCCGACGAAACGCTCACCTTCTCGCCGATTTCAATCAAGCTTGAAGTATTGATATTAAGGACAACATTTTGAGCAACTTTTTCCTATGCATATAACCGGTGAATGGCCTTTTAGTTTTCGATTTATATAAATGTAATTTTTCACGGATGAACGGATTAATGATGATCGCACGCTTATTGCTTGTCATTTTCAGAATCTCGTGTGCTGCGCCAGCGACGTGCTGGAAGGAGGTCGAGGAGTGGTACGTGTGGCTGTCACGGTCTCGGAGCTGCTCAGGTTCCATCAGTCACGGTCACCGTTGCAAACCACGTCATCCTCGAACGTGCCGAACCACGTGTCCGCTTAGCGCCAAACGATATAAAGACGATGTAATCGGATAAATAATCTTGTCGACCATGAAAGAAAGACGGACCCGCGGCCATGTTTTTCCCGATCGATGTGTGTACCAAGGAAGAATGGACACCGACACCAACGTCTTGTCATTCGTTTTTCTATTACACGTGATTTCGTTGTACGTACAGGCACAAACGAGACGAGACGTTTCTCGGGTCCAACTTCTCAAGATCGAACAATAACGCTATAGAGGATCGATAATCTCCAGATTTTTATACTCATTACGTACGCGTCAGATACGATCGCGTGTCTGGTCGTATACCAGCGATTTTCTCTA
>NW_006263897.1:241977-244303 GCF_000469605.1 Apis dorsata | reverse complement strand
AAAAAAAAAAAAAAAAAAAAAAAGAAAAAAAAAAGAAAAAAAAAAGAAAGAAACAAAAAAAAAGAAACAACGACGCGACATCAAAAATATTTAACGCAACGTTAGACTGCGATCAATCATGACACTTGATTTATTATAGGAAATACTATACGAAACTTTTATATCGGAAAAACAAAAACGTATCTTTGTACGAGAAAGAGAAAAAGAAAAAAAGTAGCAGGAAACTAGGATATAAAATTAAAGCCTAGTTTCATAAAAGAAATAAGATATGAACGCGCGAACAGCCGTATTAAAAGAGAAGTTAGTAAATATCGGAGACACTTTCTCGGGCTCGATTTTGCGAGATCTCGAAGCAATGAAAAAAGTTCCTACCTGCGTATTGATTAACGCGTATCGTATTTTATAGTTCTTATATTGATATTAGAGCCAAGCATTATCTCTAGCAAGATAATTGTTTTCGGTGATTCTGAGGAAAAAGTCGTAATTTTACGAACTTTTTTCGTTGTGTTCCACCGTTCAATCCCAATAAAATGTCTCCTATATCTATTAACAGCCTGTATATCCGTGCTTTCTAATAGCTGGTAATTACGAGGCATTTCGATATCGTAACGTGGAACAATAATCGATCGATCAAATCAAAAAAACGCGATGAATGATAAAGCAAATTTTGCGCTTGATCAAAACATACCTATTGGAATTTTATCGATATTTAAATTAACTTGCAATTAAGTATCTTGCGAATCGAGCATGCATATGTAACTAAAAGATGAATTCGCGTAGTTTAAAACGAAATTCAGATTGATAAAAATTTTTACGCGAACCAGCTCAATTATTTTGTTTTACGAACGATATTTGATTCGTTTGTTCCGCGATACTTTAACGAGATTTTGTTCCCCTCCAAAGAAAATACTAGGAAGCTGAACCAATCCAACCTTTAAATCTCAGAACGATGCATACACAATCTACGGCGGATTAAGTAGGTTTCTGCGCGAACGAATGGTAAGTTAGTTAGTATGTTTCCAATATAACCGACGATCGATAACAAGCTCGATTGAGAAAATTTTGATCGTCGGCAACGATTTCGAACGAATCGTTGATATATCAAATATTCATACTTTTATGTAAAATTAAGGCCTAGGTGTTCACAAAAATGTGTATCGTTAACGTTGCAATTTTCTTTTATCTAATACGCGATACTAAATTATTTTATTCTTTATTATTTTATAGTTTCAACGCATATTCGATATCGAGTTGTATCTTTTATCCTCGAAACGACGATTCCAACTACTGCCACGATTTCATAATATAATTTCTTGAAACGATAAAACCCCGTTAGGTGCTAAACGTAATATCATTAATTGTAATTTCTTATATTCGTCGCAAACTTTGTTTATTCTGTTTTTTTTTTTTTTTTTTTCATTTTCATTTTTATTTCGTTTAATTTAGGAATGATCGCGTAGAAGGAATTACGAAGGATCTCATATGTCGTGATCAGTAAGGAATCGAGCGATTACGTCTCGGTATCTCGTCAGAGTGTTCCAACGAGTAATGCGCGTTACCGATCCGAGCTCACCCCGACGAGATATCCAATGTGGAAGATTGTACCGTGTATTCGTATTTATTGTGCCAAAGATATATATATTAATTTTTTCTCTCTATTTCTCATCAAGGACGAATCTTTGCAGGTAAGCAACGATGTTTATGAAATAACGTCGAAGAAAAGAAGACGACTACTACGATATATCGAAGATCGTTCGACAAGATTTTGGAGTAATGGAATAAGACGATAAAGACGATCATCGTGCCGCTTTGTCTGTCTATCGAACGTCCTAATCTCCTGCGTCGCGTTCCAAGTGGAATTAGACGCGATTCGTCCTTTGATGCACGGCTGCATTATCGTACTCAACTTTTCACATGTCTCTTTTTTTCGATTTTTCCTCTCTCTCATTCGTTCTCTCTCCGTTCCCCTTTCTCTTCCCTTCTCAACCCCAATTTCACATTTACGTTTAACTGGACCAGCACTTCTCGTTTATAGATATATGCGAATTCGTCAAGCGACGCATCGCTGCGGAATTGTATCGTTCGCTCAAATTACGTACGCGTTTCTCTCGAAACGAACGCGCTGCTAAATTGGCCAGCCGTTTGAAACGTCTCGATCGACCGGCTATCGTTATCAACAGTATTATCCAATTAACCCACCGATACAGGCCTTTTTAAACGTGTTCCGAAAAAAGAATCTTCTATCGTTCACCGTTGTGATTACCGTGTTCCATCCAGTCGATCGATTCGTATTCGAACTCGCGCTCGCCCTCTCGATTGATACCTA
>NW_006263897.1:238934-241813 GCF_000469605.1 Apis dorsata | reverse complement strand
AAAAAAAAAAAAAAAAATAATAATAAATCGAAAAAAATCGACGTACGTCCAAAATTGTTTGCTGCATTCATCCTAGGAGAACCTCGATCCCACTGTTCATCGTCGAAATTTACAAAAAAGATCGAACGATCTCGCGGTTCTCCGCAAAGTTCTTCGATCTCTCGCGATGGACGGACGCTAGTCGAAAAATTCGAGCGAGGCTAAGAGAAGAGAGAGAGAGAGAGAAAGAGAGGGAGAAATGGTTTGGTGGTAGTCGGACAATGAGAGGTCGATCAAAGCAACGGAGAAACGACGTGGGTGGACCATGGTAGGCGGAGTTGAAACCTCGAGAAAACCTCCATTTTGTTCGAGGAGGGCGGTCTCGGTGTTCCACCTTCCCCTCTACCAGGTGGTACCACCTTGGGACACGATCGACCCTCCTCGAGGTGGAGGGAACTCGGACGCGAACATTGCCGAACAGGAGTTCGCGATACGCGTGTGCTTGCTGCCGCTTCTCGTATCCGTTCGTCGCGTGGTTCCGTGGAATCCGCGGCTTCGTCATTCTCACCTGTTCCTTCGACCCTTCGTCGACAACTGTCAAGTCGCGCGATATTCTCACTTTTTTCCCGCTCCGTCGAACCGATTCGATTCGAGACCAACCGTGATTCCGTCGGCCATCGATTTTTGGTGATCTTTCGTCGTGTCGTCGAGCAATTCTTGTTCTCTCTGTTGAAATGTGGAAATGAAGGAAAAGAAAAAGAAAGGAAAGGAATGTGATAGATATTTGGAGAGTTTGATGAGAAGTATAATCGACGGATAGAGGAAGGGAGAAGGAAAGGGAGAAGGAAGCGATGATCATTGATCGAGGTATTGATCCGATTCAATCGTGGAATCGGATGGATAAATTCGCCTCCCGTGAAATTCTTCGTATCGAGCGATAATCACAACAGAAGGAAAGGTCGAGCGACAAACACGACTCGATCCCCGAGCTCCATTGATATTAGGTAACGCGCTACAGTACGTATACAAACATCGTGTACGAAGGAACAATATACTGGCAGTACGATACATCGATTCTATTAGTGCGCAATGTTACGCGTCGCTGTTAACAATCGCGCCGAGCGTTTTCCATTCCACGTTTCGCGGGATTCTCAAGAGGATATGGATTCAACCGAATTTCCAAGGATAGTAGAATTTTCGAGATCGAGCAACAGATTTGCGAGAATCGAAATCGGAATGTGTAAATTCGTCGAGTCGCAAAATCTAATTGAATCGAACTGATTGATTACGCTTAAATGTAGGATAAATATCAAATTTCCCGTGTACTCGATCGAAGGAGATCGATAAGAATTTGATATTCGATTCGAAAACGCGATAAGAAGAGCACATGGTCGATTCGTATCGCCCGTGGCGACCACACATTTCAAGTTTGCTGGTTTCGTATACGCGAAACCAATTCGTCGAAATCGTCAAGTCGACGACCAACGACCGTTGCAAACGAACCGTCGAACCTCCTCCGAACGTTCGTCACGAGCTGTTCAACTGTGTCTTGAAGAACGACAAATGTCTCTCTACGAACAATCTCTCGAGTTCTCCTCGAGCACGAGAAGTTTTCGAAACACGGAAAGTGAAGAGTAGAGCGATATTATTTTTACACTCGGCGATAATAATAAAAGATCGGATCACGAAGTACCGATACGAATCGTTAAAGATTATCGATTATTACTACGCGGTGTTTACGATGCGGACCGACGAAAGAACGGTGAAATATCGTCGTACGTTGTGAAAGGGACGTCGATCCATACATGCCTCTGTTCTTCCCTTCGCCACGATTCGACCAGTGAAAACATCGTCGCGGCGGGCAACGATGGATCTCAGTACGACGCCGAGAAGAATAACGGAGGGTGTGGCAGACCTTCAGAAGACCCGCGTCGCGAAAAGCGTCTTCAGTATCCGGAGTTTGGTCGATGTCGGGGACACGGATCTTTCCGAGGTCGAAGACAACGAGAAGATACAAAGTGAGTTCTTCACGCAACGATCTTTTTTTCTTTTCCCCGTCCTACGAAAGGCTTGTTGACGAGGTATATTATCACGACCATACACGATCGTTTATGTTATGTGTAATTCTCTCATTCTCGTATACGATATGGAATACGATAATTCATTGTAAACACGACTCATTCAAAAGGGATTAGCAACTCGAGTACGAATGCCCCCGATATCCCCCCGATTCGATCTGCCTCTCCGGTGTCAGAATTCCAGGGCGTCGTCATCGATCCCTTGGAGGCCATTTTTCCTCCCAATGATCGGAAAGAGATCGGGACGATCGATGAGACGAACGTTCTAGGAACCGCGGAGCCGTTCGACATTCCACGACCAAGAAATGCTCGTTGAAGAGAACTTTTTTGCGGGCGAGCGCCTTTTGTGCCCGCTGCTTCGCCGGGAACAACCAGTCCTTGTAGAGCAATCGAGTCAATTAAGGCTCACTTATACTCGGTAAATTGCGATAAGACGACGATTAAGTTGAAATTAGTTCCCTGCCCCCCTGGGGCCCGGCAAAAAGTGTATCAATGTCGTTATTGCCGACACGTATCGAAGGTAAATTAATACTCGTTTCCGACCGCTCCAATTAAACGTTACACGAAACGAGCTGGCTTTCTTTGCTCCAACCACGGATTGATCGGACGGATTGGTCGTGTTCTCGGATGGATCGGAGGGTTGCGGAGATTTCGACGCCATAGAGATTCCCGCTTTTATCGTTCCCGCGTCATTCTTTGGACTTATTCGTATAATTTTATTATTTTCGATATAAATAAATTGTAGCTCAATATATCGCGTCAATTTGGAAAATTGGACGATGGCCGAAGAATATCTCTATCTACTCGAAAGAAACATTTACA
>NW_006263897.1:236960-238752 GCF_000469605.1 Apis dorsata | reverse complement strand
ATATATATATATATATCACAATTACGAATTCTACCGATATGAATCTAACGTCTAAACATATTTAACGTTTTAAATATACCAACCCTGAAGACCTATAATTTGCATAATGGGTGCAGGCATATTGCTCATTTGCTGCACTAGTGACAATTTAAAAACTTATTATATTTTAATTATCGGATATAGAAATAATCATTTTTTTAATGATATAGTTTGATAAAGTTAAGTAAGAAAGATAATCAACGTAATTGTTAATAATTTTGAACAAAAAAGAAAATGAGCAATTTATTTATACCAGATATGCAAACAACAATAAAGAACTCGTCAATGTTTCGTGTAATAATTCTAGAAAACAATTCGAGATGTAAACAAGAAAATCAAAAATTCGTTTGATTTGTTAAGGGGACATCGCGCGTGACGAGAGATCGAATCTCTCTTTTCGTGGAAATTCATCGCTCGAGATTTCGAAACGTGGCGCGGAAACGCGTTCGACGCGACTCCTAGCCGAGGCGAGTTCCTAGGCTGGTCGATATGCAAAATAGCCGGCGACCGCGATAACTCGCGTTACTCGACTTTCCTCTCTCGCAAAATAAATAGCAAATTACCATTTAACCGTTGGCGATAAACCGAAACGAGCTCAAGCGATAACGGAATCTCATTCTACGGGCATACCGTATCGCTTCGTTATCGGGTAATTAACAAGATAGCGCGCCGATTAACAAATTACGAACGCGGGGTCGTCATCGAGACGGTGTTGCCCTCGCGCGCTTTAGCGATCGCCTCTATCGCTTGTCCTTGTCGATCAATGAGCTTTGGTAAACAGTTCGTAATATAACGTAAACCCTGAAACGGTTTACGCTTGGATAAAAATATGCGACGTGTAGTAATTTTTTTTTTCAACTAAAATTTGAAACATAATTCGGTTTTCACCAACAAATTTGCGACCTATTATCGTTCGATCGTTAACAACTCCTTTATATAGTTAATTTAAATGGAATAAATAGTCCACGACGATCGATAAATTTTATAAAAAAATTAGGAAAGAAATACTATATAATTATCTTTCTATATATTTTTAAGATTAAAAATTACAAAACTCATTTACTCGTTATTTACTCGTATAAATCATTGCGCTAATTACCTTTTTAAAATATGGAAAATATTATTACGCCAAATCGATTTCACGTTTTTTACATTTCAATCGATACGTATTTTTTATTTTTTTTTAACAGTTTATCTGTTAGAAAAAAAGGAAAAAAAATATAGAATAATAGTTAATAACAACAACAACTAACTTCTAATAGTTAATCAATAATTGATTCTTAATGGGAAAAAATGTCTTGAAATTATTCGAAAACTTTCTCAACGTTTATCGTTTATCGTTAAACGGTTCATCAAACGAACCGTTTACTTTATGGATCGCGATCGCTTGCCTCTCCTCCCTAAATTTATCCATAATTTTCGGAAATACGGTTTAAACGGTGGAATTAATCGGCCGCTGCACAACGGTTCCTCCACCGTTGGCCGGAAATGGCGACCAATGAGGTCTCGTCAGCCCTACGAGACCGTTCGAACGAGGGGGTGATTCGCGGTCGATTGGCTTCGAGGCAGGAGGGTCGTCGTTTCTCCCTATCCGAATTCAACCACCCTCCAAAAAGAAATGGCGGACCGCACGTTTCAATTCTCATTTCCCTATTCGCGAAAATAATAGTCGCGATCGAACTATGCACGGCATTTAATATCGTCAAATATTTCGAACGAGGTTCGAGAAGGGCGGTGTAACAACCGGTAACGA
>NW_006263897.1:233372-236732 GCF_000469605.1 Apis dorsata | reverse complement strand
CATAAATAACCGGAGCCGGAGTTTTACGCGTGCGTACAGGATAGAGAGTGGCGGGATCCGGTGATTGGTCGGCTCGGTAGAGCCGCTAATTGTGTTTTATTAGCGTTCTCTTTCCCCTCGCCGCGAAACATCCGCGATCCACGCTAACTAACCTCCGCCCATGTACTAACTATAAACGACATTGTTATTAAGACTCCTTACGCTGTATCTAAGGGCCACACAACTGCTCGCGTGCGTATAAAACGCGCGTGGACAGCCCCGCTCGCTACCTCTTCGCTCGCTCGTTAAGGGCTGTTAAGAAGAAGAAAGTGTATATATATATGTATATATTCGAGGCCACCAACCCTATTCGATCATTCGTTCGACGAATAAAAAAAATAATTTTTCAAGTCTTCAAATTGTTTTCTTCCTTCGATCGCGAGAAAGGAGAAAGAAAAAAGAGGATGTTTGGAAGTTTCGACGAGAACGAGGTAAACTCGAATTCGAAAAAGAAGGCGGAGACAAGCTCGCCAATTTTCTTTTCGTCCTCTCGGGGGGAGAGAGGAGGGGAGAGACTGGTAGGGGGGACGAGAGGATTCTACAAAAGAACAAGAAGAAGTAGAAGAGGAGATGCGGGAGAAGAAAGATGAAGAGGAGGAGGAGGAGAAGGAGAAGGAGCGTAAAAGGGGCGAGGGCAAGTCTTATTACGGCGAGCGGAGTCGGGCATGCTGGTGCAATCAAATAAATTAGCCGGAATTACGCGACTCGCGAACCGATGCTAGTGTAGGCGCACACCACACTCGTCCTCGCTACCAATTAGCAAAGCTTTATCCTCGTTTGGGCCTCGAGCATATTTCACCTGGGCCAGTTACCTATCGTTTTCCGAGAAATTCGTCGGATGACCATCTCATTCGTTCCTTCGAGATTCGCGCCCAATTCTTCGCCCCTCAGTTTTCAGAGATCTCAGCCTAGTAGTTTGGTTAGCGTTTTCGACCGTCGACGATATATTTCTCTCGAATATTTATTCGTTCGTTAACTGGCCGATGAAAGGAAAAAAAGAGAGAGAAAAAGGGATGAATTCTCGTTCAAAACAACACGTTCGAAGGCGATAAGGAAGTGGTGATGCAGTCATAGAAACGCGTACCGATTCCCTTCAGCGGCGAAACGACGCCATTTATTCCTCGTGGAGAAGGAGGGTTCTATATCTTGGCGGATGCTGGACTCACGAGCGAAGGGGTTAATCGAACGAGTTGGAGCGCGCGCGAACATGGACGCGGAGTCCATCCATTCTCCGAACGCGGGCCCATTAAAGCGCATTACTCGGCTAATACTCGATTGTAAAATAGAAGGAGGGGAGAAAAAGAGAAAGAGGAAAGGAGGAACTGGAAGAGACGGAGATATAGAGGAGAGAAAAGCTTATCTATGGCGGAACATCGATCTTTGGCGCGGCTCCGTTTCAAGAGGCCGCGAAACCGTTCCGCTCGTGTAATAAACGCGGTCTAATCGGTCTAACGAGCCACGATCCTCGTGGGAGTGAGGATGAGGAGGCAGCACCAGTTTTCTAGGTTCGGGCCTAATAACGGTAACAATATCGAAAACGAACGAGAACGCGTCGCGAACCGAAACGGTTACCGCGTATTCTTGCGTGACGCGTTATTAGCCGATTGCCTCATTAATCGCTCCGTCGGCTCGAGACAGGCCGAGCCACCCTTCCACCCTCCCCACCGTTTCCATCCATTTCGATACCGAGTAATTGCTAATCGCTAATTGCGAGCTCAAACACTCCATCCAATTAACCCTCCCACCACTCGGATTAGACTCGACGCAACAATGTTTCACCACCGTCCCCATTATTTTTCACGTTTCACCCTCGATCTCATCCCTCCTAGTTTGAACCGAAAGCCTTGGCGAGCTCCCATCGATCGTAAATTACCACCGACTTTTCCACCGTGACGAGTCCATTAGACAATTCTCCACTATATCTTTATCCTCTCCTCTCTGCTCGCTTTTCCCTCGAAAAAAAAAAGAAGAGGAAGGAAGATGAAGGGGCTTTCGAACGAGCCTCGTTTCGAAAACTATACTTTCCTTCGTTTTTATAACGATCACCTGTTAACTCCTCGGGGCTGCTAATCGTTGCCGGAATATACCGGCGTCATGTGCCGTGCGGTGAACGAGGGTGCGATTTCAGCCTCCCTAGTTCGTTATCCCTCTCTCTCTCTCTCTCTCTCTCTCGTTTACTCTCGAAAAGAAAGGTCCTCTCTCGAAGGAGCGCGTAAACAGCCCCATATGCGCGGAGCCCCGTGAGCGAGGAAAAAGAAAAAAAGAAGAGGAAAAAAGAAAGGAAAAGGGAAAGGGAGGAGGAAAGGTTTACGTACCCCTTTCGATCAATTAGGGCTAATAAATGGCGTCCACGGTGGGGTCGTTGATGACGAGGGAGGAAGGGAAGGTCGGAGTGGAAGGGAAATATTATTGGAACGGGCCGTCAGGTCTGTAGGTTTATGCTATTAAAAATGTAAATATCTGCCGGCGGCTCGTTATCGGATGTAAATATGGCGGCAGCCCGAAACGGCAGATGGGAGGGGTGAAATTTCCAGCTCCTTTGTTTCGTTATTTATTGGAATGTGGGCCACGGGCTGAAGGAAACCCACGCTTGTACCGCATAGCCGAGGAACCGTACTCCTTTCGAACGTTTCAATCTATCCACCGCGCCGTTCAACCGGTGTGTGTCCGCGGGCCAATCCCAATTAAAATTCGAATAATCATCACGAATCGGACGAATTCGATTTAATCTTTGGACCATTGGTCCATTAACTCGATGCCTCGATTATTACGGATTTTTTTATCCGCCCATCTAAATACGTTGTTCGTTATAAATAGAAAATAGGAACGGAAAGGATACTCTGCCAGGGATGCATATTTTTCTACATTGATTGAAAAATTTTTTTTCAATGAAATCGAACTCCTTCGCTTTGACTTGATTCAAGCGGAAGGATTATATATTCAAGAGGGAATTATATTCAAGAATCATCAGAGGGGCACGTAGGTTGTTTAAAATTCGCAAAATGATTTCTTTCCATTCTTTCTTATTCTTTTTATCAACTGTCGAAATATCGGTAATATTCACTTAACGGATCCGGGAATTGGAAGGGTTATACGATATCGTCGCTTTCCCTCCCCCTCTTCTGACATTTTCAACCGCCGAGTTTTGATATATGACTCAATAAAACGAGACCCAAGGCGGGACCCGAGTAAATATCAAACGTAGCGTTCACCTCGTTAACTTGTTCCTCGCTCGTCGAGATTGCATCGACATCCAAGGAAGAAAAGAAGCAAAGGAAGTAGCGAATAAAAGGGCAAAAATCGCGATGAGCAGAGACACGC
>NW_006263897.1:230521-233328 GCF_000469605.1 Apis dorsata | reverse complement strand
AAAAAAAAAAAAAAAAAAAAAAAATTCGATTAAAAAACCGTCCGTTAATTAAGAAAAAGAGTTCCACGATGAAAGATAACGGCTGATATCTTTCACCATATTTCATAACATGCAAAATTACGATATGGTAATATTCTATTTCTTATCCATCTTCCGTGAAACGCAGTTTAAACTCTAATATTTAGATATCACGCCATATTTACGCGATATTTAGATAGATCTAGGCACGCCTCAAGCACGGAACAATTATCAACGTGGTCGACAATCCAGTCACGTTTGAAATTTCAATATTTTTTTTTTTTTTTTTTTTTCTTCCTATATCCACTCGATGCAATTCGGTGTCGTGCATTATCGAACGATAAATTACGATGTCCAGTCTTAATGAAATACGACTGCGAAGCGACAAAGGGTTAACCATTCTAGTCGAACCACGTTGATACCTCGTTGCAACCGGGTATTGTACTCGTTTATACTTGAAGTTGGAGTAACGCAACGTTGGCACAACGAAGTCGTATACCGCGAGAGAGGTACGGTAATACCCTTATCAGATCTCCTCGTAGGACAAGATTGTTTAGATTATCGGCAGGTGCGTGCCTTAACGACCGGTAAAATTATACTCGTAATTACGGACGTCCTAAAAATACGGGCAAGACTTCCGAGATTCTTTGCAGAGATAGGGCGGAAAGTGTCGTTTCCGAAATACGACATTATTACTTTGATATTAGGGATCACGTGTCACGAGGATAAAGGTTGCCACTTTGTGACAATTGCGAAGTCTTTTTTCTTTCTTTCTTCAAATTGTCGATTAACCACGAAAGGGAGAACTCGAATCTCGTGGAATTCTCGTTAATATTCCCGAGTCAATTAAAGGAACACGGAAAGCGCGTGTCGATCGATTTTCTGGGGGGCAGTTTTTTGTAACGAGGTTGGACACGCTTCGCCAGACCGAAGAGATTGTTCTTCTTTTTCCGTGTTCGCGAGACGAGAATTGGACGGGACTCGTGGCGCGTCTGATCGCTTCTTTCCTTCGATTCAATCTCCTCTCATCCGGTTGGACGGACACTGTTTGCATTTTTTCGACACCCTCTACGACTAAATTTTTCTCTCCCGAGGAAAAAGTTTTTTAATGGTCGTGCTTGACGGGACACGCCGGTATTCTTCTCTCTCCGCTCTTTCGACAACGACCACGATACAACAGCGGATGACTTCTTCGACTACGCCGACCCATTAGACTCGCTTTACCGCGTAGATAAATTGAACTAAAAGAAATATCCTAATTTATGGTCTTAAGAACGTAAGTGGTCGTTACCGCGATCTCGATAAGTTGGTTACAACGTTGCTGACATATGTTGTCCGAGTGGTCGGTTAATTCGTCCGGTATCTGATTGCGCATGAAACGAAACGCTTCAACATTATCCACCCGTCGCGATCCCCATCAACGAATTTCGTCGATCTGTGCGCCTCTCGAGTGGAGTGGGACGACTGATAGAGACGAGTTCGAGAGAGATTCTTTTCTTTTTTTCTTTTTTCGTCCCGAGCATCCAATTCGATTTGTCCTTTAATCGCGAACAATAGAGAGGCGGTTAAGGTGATGGTGGTCGAGGTTACGCAGGTGTTAGCTGGTCGAAAGGCAGCGTAGCAAAACGCGCCGTTTTATCGGATCTCCGTTCTCCTGTTCGTCGCGCTGCCAATCTCCCCCCTCGTGCGCTAACAGTTCTTTGTCGTCGTTCGTCACCGTGTTCGTCATTAGTTCCGCGCCACGAACGAGCCATCTAAGCCATCGTCCTTCCACGAGGAACTCTCATTTCAGGGGGGACTACTTTGCTTCGCTTCGAATTACCTACTCGATTCGCGTGGAAGATCGAGTCGACCGAATCTCATCCCCTCCACGATCGAATTATCTTGGACCGATTCGATTATCGAATATCGCGCGGAAACGAGAAAACGAGATAGTCGAAATTTGATTGGCTACAGTGATAAGATCGACGCTGCTACTTCTATTTCCGTTAATTCGTCGACTCGATCGATATTTGAGCAAATGAAATGTATATGTGTTGGAGATAGAAGTGGGAAGAAAGGGATAAGAAAGACAGATGAGAGACAGAGACATTGTTTTCCGACCGCTTCCTGAAGAACTCCAACGAATCGCGAATGGAATAAACTGCTTTCCGACCAATCGTTTTGAGTGATTCGAGGAGCGAATGACGATTCCGAGAATCCATTAGGAAACACGAGTTTAACACGATCGTCGATTTGGAAGCGCATGGGCCCTCGACCCGAGGGAGGATGCCAGGAATACCGACCGCTTCTCGGTGGCAGGACAAGCATTCCTGGCGACGGTGGCCACCGAGCAAAGTGTTTTCCCTAAATTCGGTTAAGATAGCGGGCCCACCACGAAGCCGTCCCGCTATTCCACCTCGATAACGCGACCAGCTCTACAGTCGCCTTGTCTTTTTCAACGAAGCACTCCCTCGGCTGTAGCTACGCGAATGCGCGAACCTTTTACCTCGATTACCAATAGACAAATCTATCTACGCATCAAACTCGTGCAAATTCGTTTTCGATACAAATTTCGCCAGGAATTTTCATAACTCGCGATAAATCATTTCAATATTGGCATCGAACGAACGATGCTACGTGTATATACGTTCGTTTTTCGAGCAATTTGTCGAGGAATTTTTGTAGGAAACCGCGATGGGTTCTGTTGTCGAGCGACCTGCAGCGATCACCTGCTGACCCGCATTAAGCGTTCGAGGGTCACGTGGCGTGGCAAAGCCATTAGATGCCACGGTCTTGATCGGTTAAGA